>NC_071410.1:23062487-23109506 GCF_017976375.1 Cuculus canorus
AAAAACCTAACCCTTAGGCTTCTTCGCCAATTAGAGTAGGACTAGTAGGCATAATTAACTCACGCTGTATATAACTGAGCTATCTGAAGGCAATAAACGGAGCCTGCTTGTAACTCATATTGAGTTGTGCACGTCTTCCTTTCTCGACAAAAAACAAGGGCCTCTGAACCTCCCTCACAGCAAGCCAGCATCGCTGCACCTCATGCCTACTGACAATCCATCTAGTTTGGTGAAGAAGGGGCTGCAGATGACAATCCACTAACTTAGAAACACTCAGAAGCAAGGCCAGCACAGAGCACAGCTCCCTGCAGCCAGTGTCTACATCAGAGGGCTTGCCACTAAAACAGAGGGAAGAGGTTCTCATCCTTCCTCCGCTGGGAAACATTTAGGTGGACCCAGCTGTCCTTGTGCCACTTGTCCTAGACACTTGCGGCCTTTGCTCTGTAACCTCTCTGAGCTCAACCAAGGTCTCCGGAGCAGGGAAACCCTTCACGGATACTGTCTTGGTGATTTACCCCGGAAGGCTTACAGACCTCTTTCTCCTCTCACGTTGAACTTGTCGTATGTTGTTACTAAGCCGAGTTTTCTCCTCCACAGTGAGGAAGTCGTATTTTTCCTCATTCACCTCCCAGAGACATTCTTTCTCCCTCCCGGTAGCTTCTTCCCACTCCCACTCTTCGGCACAGACCAGAGGAGAAACCGTGAGGATTTACAGCTCTGTCCTAACCCAGCCCATCATCCTACCAGGAGACAGTGGGGAGCTCACAGCCCTGCTCCAAATTCAAATCATCCCCCAAACTTCCCCCAGTCAGCGAGCTCCTGTCCTTGCCTGGCTCACCTGCACCAATGCTGTGAACAGCTGCCTGGTGGCTAATTAATGAGCCACAATTGCTTGCCCAAGTTCTAACGCTAGAGAGTAAGGTCAGCCTTACAGCTGCAAGCAGTCACGAGCTGAGTGCTGCCTACACTGATGTGGAAGGTTGAAGAAGTAATAAAAACATTTCCTGCAAGCTCTGCTGGAGACAGAAATACACGTGGGAAAGCTTGAGGGCTTGAGAGAGAATAGTTGAGAGGCAAGGCGATGAAGAGCCTCACCTTTCTCATCTTTCACCGCTGCCACCCCGGCTTTCCAAGAAGCATAATCCTGGGACAGGTTCACAAAATAGATATGAGGTTGTTTTCTGACAGCTTTAAGCAGGCAGAAGAGAGCAGACGCCATGTTGAGTGCAAAGAGGGTCTCCAGGCTGTCAAACACCACTCCCTGGGAGCAGTCACTCGGCTGAAAATAAAGTCCAACTGTTGAAGGACAACAGCCAGCGCTGCTCCAAGTGCATCAGCTTTGCTCTTTCTCTTGGTGATGACACCAAGCTGAGTGGTGCAGTTGCCACACTGGAAGGACGGGATGTCATCCAGAGGGACCTGGACAGGCTGGAGAAGTGGGGCTATGAGAACCTCATGACGTTCAATAAGGCCAAGGGCAAGGTCCTAAACCTGGGTCGGGCCAATCCTCGTTTTCAGTACAGAGTGGGGGACGATGTGATTGAGAGATGCCCTGACGAGAAGGACTTGGGGGTGTGTGGGGCCAAGGAGGTCTGGTATCTGGCAGACTTTCACGGATGACTTCCAGAAGCACCAGAGAACTCCCTTGCAATACTCAGCGAGAGAAGCAGGCACACGAGGAAAGGTCTGTGTGTGTGGAGGGAGGCAGCCCACCCCAGCTCCTCTGACAGTTTTGCTGCTGGAAGAATCTGAAGAGGTAATGAAGAGCATCCAAAGCCCCCCATCTGATCTCCCAGCTCTTGCAAAAGCAGTAAAAGATGAGACGTCCCAGCAGCTGTCCCGGGATGGGGATACAGATCTCTGCCTGGTAAGCAGGGCTGTCTCTTTCGAAGGTGCTCCAGACCTGGCTGAGGGAGGCGAGACAGGTAGAGGGGCTGAGGGGCAGCAGGTGCAACGAAAGCTCTGAACCCAGGACTTTGCCCCGGGAAAAGCCCCCAGTGAGCTTTGGAGAGCCCTCCCAAAGCAGCTCGTTGGGCAGCAGGGCAGGGAGAGCTGCAGGCCTGGCCTCCCACCGTGCTCCTTGGGCAGTCCCGTCCTGCACAGGACTGGGGGCCGAGACGGGCCCTGGCAGAGAGGGAACTGGGGAGAGGAGACCATGGGAAGAGGAAAGAAACCGAGACCCTAGCTCCAGGGCAGAGCCTCGCTGAACACCTCAACCAGACTCACCTCACAGGCACCTCTGAGCTACGGGCTGCTCTGATGTGCTGAGGAGATACACAAACTGACAGTGTCTGCTCCTGACCAAGCTTGAGCACTATTAGGAAAACCACGTGTTCCCCTTAGCACTGTACCCTTTCCACCCTATCCAGCAGAAGCTACAGGAAGTAGTACCACGAGATGTGAAAGATGTTTGTGAACAGACTTGGGTGATCCAAAATGCATCTGCATGTCTATCCAAAGTAAGCCTCAAAAGTCTGCCCTTCCTACACAGCAGCATTGATGCAACTCAACAAAATATTTTCTTCGGTTGGCTGATTGCTGCTCTGCTCCAAAGGTGCAAGGGAAACAAGTTCTAACACTTCTCTTAGAAAAGAGAACTTTTCTCTTAGAAAAGTTTAGATACTCAACCAGTTCAAAAAAAACCCGAAAACAAAACAACCCCAAAACATCCACAAATCATTCTCACTCCTCTAACTCTCTAGGACGCCTCAGCACATCACAGAAACTGGGATAAACATACACAACTGACAAGTACATGAGAAGCGTATCGTAGACTATGCATATTCCAAAGGATCTTTTAGAGCTGTGGGGGAGAAACCTCCATAAAATCAGAAGTTCAATACAAGCAAAATGTCACCTAAAATTTTGCTAAGCAAAATGCTTGACCTTATGCATATGAAAAATGGGCTCATTACGGCTGACAAGACAACCCAAAGTAGGGAACATATTCCTTTCAGTGAACTGGAACTTTCATGTTAAAATACTATCCAATATTCATCTCTTGCTGCTGACCAATACACTTCTGTTAACCTGTGGCTGGCCTCACCTCCACTGCAATCCAAAGTGCACCTCGTGTTTCCAATTACTGTATTGAATCGACCGATTTCTTTCCCGCACTGCATCAGTTCCTTAGCTAGCTGTTCATCGAGGTTTGTACTGCGAATTACGGTCTTTCCCAGAACAACCTCTTCAAATTGAGGTTTGAAGGGGGTACCTCCAGACTGCCGGGTTACAACCACTGAGCCTGGCTCTAGACCCGCAGGAAAAAGACACAGACGTGGCTTTTCAATGCAGTTAATCCTTTGTTTCCACAGACAAAGCACACATCTTGACCCAATCCTGCTTCTTCTAAAGGTGGCAATTTTGCCTCTGAATTCACCAAGAGATTGTTTCTGCATGCCTAGCTGCTTCATTACAAATCAATTCTGAAGGAACAAAGCTTTTCCGTTTGGTCCATATGTTTTATCTTATCTCATACTTTTCACACAGGGCAGAAAAATCCTTCTCCTTGTGTTGTCACATCTCCAACACGACAGCATTTTGTTTATCCAGAGGCAGATATTGCCTTTTCTTTCAAAGTTATGGAAGAAAAATAATCCTGCAGTTTCCTGCAAGAAACTGTTCTGACCATCAACCACCTACTTGCAGAGAGATGCTCTACTCTCCTACAAAGATGCTTTGGTTTGAAGAAAAGAAAGAAATCAAAAGGGAAAATACCTATCCCACCAGAAGTGCCAATGCAAATAGTGGTTACGTTGGAACACTTGGCATAATACAACAGTTTGATCAGCTCATGCGACATGATTGAAATAGAAGGAATGCCCATACCATGCTGAAATGAAAGCAGAAATTCATATTCGACATTCACACAGACAACGCAAAAAGGAGCCAGGCAGAATCTCCTTACTGATAATTTTTTTCCCCCAAATGTCACCTAATTCACTCCCAGAAAAAAACTAACCTCTAGGCCTACTGAAAGGCAGGTAAACAGGCAAACAAAGACTCTCACTGGCTTTAATAGGCTATGGATAAAGTACAATATTCCTCAAAATCATTAGTTATACAATATTTACATTCTTACAAGCATAAGTAGTGTCCTTTCCTAATAGCTGATGAACCCACTTCATCACAGAAATGCCGTTTAACGCATAAAACCCCCTCACTATGTTTTTTTTAGCAAACTGAGGTGCTAGTGAATAGTTATTCTTTCAAAACACAGATACTGGGGTTTAGCTACAAAGCTCAGCAAATGTGAGTCCACCTTCACGTTCACCATAAAGCAATAATTACAGCTCAAAAGATACTACAGCGATGCAATTGCAATTGAAGCCTGTAATCACATCTACAAATTAAAGGTATGAAGTTTTAGAATGCATACATGGGAGCACAAGTCCCATGGAATGCTACTCTCAGGACAAAGGGAACTGACGGGGCCCCGGGAAGACACTGAGAAGCTCTCAGTGCCTGGCTTGAAGCAGCGCTGCCAAGGGTACAAGAGGAGAAGTGGTGGATGGGGTGGCATTGCAATAAGCCCCAAGGTGTGTGCCACTGTGGTGGGGGGGAGCACAGTGGGCAAGGATGGCCCACGCTGACACCCCCCCAACCACGCGCCGTTGTAGCCCCCCACCACGCACTGCAATGAAAGCGCTCCCGGGACAAAGAGCTAACGAGCAGCAGCATTCTGGGCTAGCCTGTTCCCCTTAGCTGTTATTGGTGAATTTTCCCAATTCACCAGCGAACTCTCCTGAGCACAGTCCTGTCGCAGCTGTCCAATCTATCCTTAAGCAGAATCCTAAAGATAATGTGCAGTGAAAGTTCAGCAAAAGATCTGATTCTCATGCAACTTTCTAGGAAACAAGCAACTTCTCATGGCTTGTTAGGCAGAAAGGTTTTTCAGTCAACAGGGGAATCACAGCTGAAGAATCTATAGTACCGTGTACTTCTAGTCGCGAGTTGCCGTTTGCAATGAAAGTGCTCCTGGGACAAAGAGCTAACGAGCAGTAGCATTCTGGGCTAGCCCCTTCCCCTTAGCTGTTATCGGTGAACATTTCCAATTCAGCAGCGAGCTTTCCTGAGCACAGTCCTGTCGCAGCTGCCCAATCTATCCTTAAGCAACTGAGGCCTGTTGGGGGTTGCAGCAGGCCTTTTTTAACCAAAAAAGCCCACTGAAACCTGCCCCACCAGCCTCTCTTCAGCCATACACTGCGCTGGCTCATGGCATCCGCAGCGGCCAATCCCAGCAAAACGAGCAGAAACCACCCCAAATCCACTTCTGCTTGGAATGGAAGCGTGGATCTGATGGAGGGTAGCGAGGCTCTGCAGAGGGACATGAACAGGGCTGTGTTGCTGCCAGGACACCACCTTGTTTTCTTTGGGCAGTGCAAATACAGCATAAAAGGAGGGGCGCTAAAAGCAGGCGAAGGTTTCTAAAGAGCTGCTTTCTGTATCAAATTTGTGCTTGTGTGAGAGAAGCATAGGGATTTTCATGGAAAACTTCTATCCATCTCCTGGTGAGAGGCAGGAAAAGCTCTTCTGTGGTCTGATCTTTGGCAGGAGTCAGGTCTGTAACAGCCTGCAGAGGGACACGCTGATGTGTCCGTCATGCAGGTAAAAACCTCCTGTGCCCCCTAAGCTCTCCTGCCTCTCCCTGAGAGGTGGAAACCAGAGCCTTCCAGCCCCCGCGGGATGTAAGGAAATGGGAGCATTTGTCAGAGAGAGCTGAGGCGGTAAAGTGCCGGAGTTGGTGAGTTATGTTTTGAATGCTTTCCACTGTGGGCTTGGGATCCCTGCAGGAGCTCAGAGCCCATGCTGCCACCACCGCCAATCCGAGCTGGCGTTGTTCCCGTTCCAGGAGTGTCTGGTCATAGGATGCAGTCGGGATTGGCTTCATGTGATGACACTGGTTACTTCATATACCTCTTGCTTGTATCGCTCGCTCAAATAGAACCTCTGCTTGGCCTGACCTTTTAGCCGCCTCTCCTTGTATTCAAGTGACCAGACTCTGATCCAAGTGATCAGAGAGGGATGACGTGGAGCTTGGGCAATGGCCGTGGCTTTTGCTCGATAAACTCAGTTCGTGTTAGATTTTCTGCCTCGTTCTCCGTGTAGCATCTCTTTTCCTTTGCACTGACCCCCCTGAGAATGAGAAGCTCTGTTTTCCAAGGGTCACCACCCGCCTGCCCACCCACGAGAGGGCACAGAGCTGGGTCGGTCCCTGTCCCTGGGGCACAGAATCCTCCCAGGTGTCTGGCAGGTGCCCCAGCTTCCATCCTGCAGCCCACAGGGGCGGCGGGGAGCTCTGGGCAGCCCGGAGGCAGCCGTGGGAGCCCAGGACGGGCCCTGGGAGAGGCGTGCAAGGTGGCTGAGGTGGGAGCATTGAGGGCTGTGTCCACACAGCTCACCGACATGGCAAGGCAGGACTGAGAAAGGGCTGCCTCCAGCCAGGCTGTCCCTGCCAGCTTTGGCCGTGCTGTCTTCTTGCTTTGGTGTTGAGAATTCATGGATGCCAGCAGCCTCCCTGTTCCACCGGAGGCCCTGGCTGCCCCGGTCTCAGCCCAGGTTGCTGTTGGCTTTGTCAGAGCCTGCACATATCCTGCCCTCCCTGCTGACTCCTTCTGCTGGTGCTGAATGGAAAAGAGATGAAGAAAGGGAACACTGCGCCATCAGAAAATGGGATAGTTATTCCTCAGCCATGTGTCTGGGATGCTCTGCTGCATCTAGGTTTGCAGCTGTTGCCTGCTGAAGGCCTAGCCACATCCCGGCTGTGATAGCATACAGCAACACGTGTGGGAGCAGGGGATGGAGTTAGATGTGGGAGGCATTCGCAGCCTTCCAAGAGAGGCCAGAGCAGGCCGCAGTGCTGCTGGAGATGGCTGGTCGTGGGGCAGGAGTCACCCTGCGGGAGGCAGCGGCGCTGGTGGTGCACACAGGACTGCAAAGGACAAAAGGACTATCTCCTCCGTAGTATTGTTACCAGTCTCATGTTGTAGAGGTTTTTCCTCCTGGCTGGATGACATGAAGTTACAGGAAACCATATTGCCTGAAATCCCCTTTTTGCCTGTCTGCAAAGCCCAAATCTTCCCACCTCTCTCAGGTTCCTGGGAGGGTCAGTCAAAAAGTAGAAGTGAGGTTTACCTTTCAGCTTTGATGTAGGTGGTCTGTGTAGTAAGGTGGTCTATTGAATATTCCCTGGTCTGGGCTCCCATTGTGCCTCTCGCCATAAAGATCCACCCTCACAGGTCTAATATTGGTTAAGATAAAGGTTGCACTGTTACAAATGCCCTCTACCATCTGAGCTTTTCTTCAGCGATTTCACCTTGTGTAATGAACGGAATGTTAAAGATGTGATCTGTTACGAAACGTAAGGTGATAAAGATATTGAGGATTTCCTTAATGTGATGCGTGGGGAACCAAAATCAGGTAGTGTGGGTGTACTTGGCTTTGACATTTTCCAGCTTTCACTGCTTAAGTTTGCAGAATTAGCCTCTGTTCAGTGGACGGGTATGCAGGTACTCTATGTTTCTTAATGCTACTGTCCTGGCAGAGAGAATTTTATCCATCTCTGCGACCCTCACCTGGAGAAAACAGAAGAAGGCATCCCATACCATCTTGCTCTTGGGACCGGTACCCATGATTTTCCGGCGTTGTTTGGAGATGTAAAGGTAAGATACTTCATTTCATTCAAAAAACTGAAGTTTTTCTGCAGAAGGTGGAAGTGTAGCTGTCTTCAAAACAAGAGTAAATGTGTAAGAATACCATCAACTGAGGAATGAACGGACAGGGGATGAGAATGTGTGTGTCCTTGTTGCTGTAAATATCAAGCAAAACTGAGGAGAATTGTTTCTGATTGTCTCTTTTTATCCAGTGAAAATGCAAATGCTGCAGTCTCTCTTCAGGTGGAACTCCCTTTTTAGAGGGCCTTCAAGCCAATAGTCATCTTTTACTAGTTTAGATGGGATGAAGGCTTTTGAGTGCTATATAGAAGGATGTTATTTTCCATAATTCTTCTTCATGGCATTTTTAGAATGATCATGAGAAGAACCACCTGTGGGAAGAGATTTTTGTTGACTGAAGGTGTTTGCATGCTCATGTTGATCTTTGTGTGTTTTTTATGTACTGAATCGTGCAATTGACTCTTGTTCTGTTGAATATCATCCGCCTCAGTTTGTATGTGTTGGAGGAAATCCTTCACGGGTGAAAAGTTTTATTGCCTACGTAGCTGAAGAACTGGGGCTTGGGAGCCCTGGTAGTGACTATCCTAACATCTGACCCTTACGCAGTGTACAAAGTGGGACCTGTTTTGTCAGTCAGTGTGAGTACCTCACTTAAACAGATAGGCAACACATTTCAATTATTCTATTCAAAGCAGAAAATGTGAAGGCATATTTCTCTTAAACACTTTAAGTAGACTGAGTCAGGTTTTTAAGTTTGTATCGGCCTGCTCAAAATAGTGCAGTCAGCTAATTAAGAATTCCTTCTCAGCCCTTTATTATAAGAGAGCAAATCTCTGAGACCTTCATTCCTTTCTTGTCTCCTTTTTCCTCAGTGTACCACTGCAAGAATGTCCTTCTAAATTTTTTGATCAGGCTTCCTGTTGCCTTGTCCCTGTTCCGTATCCTGAATAATCGGAGAAAAGGATCACTTGATGCATGGGGGGTGCAGGAAAAAGAGGGCTGTATTGCATGCAGAGCTCAGTATCTGCAGTAGCATTGTCGAATGTGCTAACATGGCCTGAGAGTAGCATTCCATGGGACTTGTGCTCCCATGTATGCATTCTAAAACTTCATACCTTTAATTTGTAGATGTGATTACAGGCTTCAATTGCAATTGCATCGCTGTAGTATCTTTTGAGCTGTAATTATTGCTTTATGGTGAACGTGAAGGTGGACTCACATTTGCTGAGCTTTGTAGCTAAACCCCAGTATCTGTGTTTTGAAAGAATAACTATTCACTAGCACCTCAGTTTGCTAAAAAAAACATAGTGAGGGGGTTTTATGCGTTAAACGGCATTTCTGTGACGAAGTGGGTTCATCAGCTATTAGGAAAGGACACTACTTATGCTTGTAAGAATGTAAATATTGTATAACTAATGATTTTGAGGAATATTGTACTTTATCCATAGCCTATTAAAGCCAGTGAGAGTCTTTGTTTGCCTGTTTACCTGCCTTTCAGTAGGCCTAGAGGTTAGTTTTTTTCTGGGAGTGAATTAGGTGACATTTGGGGGAAAAAAATTATCAGTAAGGAGATTCTGCCTGGCTCCTTTTTGCGTTGTCTGTGTGAATGTCGAATATGAATTTCTGCTTTCATTTCAGCATGGTATGGGCATTCCTTCTATTTCAATCATGTCGCATGAGCTGATCAAACTGTTGTATTATGCCAAGTGTTCCAACGTAACCACTATTTGCATTGGCACTTCTGGTGGGATAGGTATTTTCCCTTTTGATTTCTTTCTTTTCTTCAAACCAAAGCATCTTTGTAGGAGAGTAGAGCATCTCTCTGCAAGTAGGTGGTTGATGGTCAGAACAGTTTCTTGCAGGAAACTGCAGGATTATTTTTCTTCCATAACTTTGAAAGAAAAGGCAATATCTGCCTCTGGATAAACAAAATGCTGTCGTGTTGGAGATGTGACAACACAAGGAGAAGGATTTTTCTGCCCTGTGTGAAAAGTATGAGATAAGATAAAACATATGGACCAAACGGAAAAGCTTTGTTCCTTCAGAATTGATTTGTAATGAAGCAGCTAGGCATGCAGAAACAATCTCTTGGTGAATTCAGAGGCAAAATTGCCACCTTTAGAAGAAGCAGGATTGGGTCAAGATGTGTGCTTTGTCTGTGGAAACAAAGGATTAACTGCATTGAAAAGCCACGTCTGTGTCTTTTTCCTGCGGGTCTAGAGCCAGGCTCAGTGGTTGTAACCCGGCAGTCTGGAGGTACCCCCTTCAAACCTCAATTTGAAGAGGTTGTTCTGGGAAAGACCGTAATTCGCAGTACAAACCTCGATGAACAGCTAGCTAAGGAACTGATGCAGTGCGGGAAAGAAATCGGTCGATTCAATACAGTAATTGGAAACACGAGGTGCACTTTGGATTGCAGTGGAGGTGAGGCCAGCCACAGGTTAACAGAAGTGTATTGGTCAGCAGCAAGAGATGAATATTGGATAGTATTTTAACATGAAAGTTCCAGTTCACTGAAAGGAATATGTTCCCTACTTTGGGTTGTCTTGTCAGCCGTAATGAGCCCATTTTTCATATGCATAAGGTCAAGCATTTTGCTTAGCAAAATTTTAGGTGACATTTTGCTTGTATTGAACTTCTGATTTTATGGAGGTTTCTCCCCCACAGCTCTAAAAGATCCTTTGGAATATGCATAGTCTACGATACGCTTCTCATGTACTTGTCAGTTGTGTATGTTTATCCCAGTTTCTGTGATGTGCTGAGGCGTCCTAGAGAGTTAGAGGAGTGAGAATGATTTGTGGATGTTTTGGGGTTGTTTTGTTTTCGGGTTTTTTTTGAACTGGTTGAGTATCTAAACTTTTCTAAGAGAAAAGTTCTCTTTTCTAAGAGAAGTGTTAGAACTTGTTTCCCTTGCACCTTTGGAGCAGAGCAGCAATCAGCCAACCGAAGAAAATATTTTGTTGAGTTGCATCAATGCTGCTGTGTAGGAAGGGCAGACTTTTGAGGCTTACTTTGGATAGACATGCAGATGCATTTTGGATCACCCAAGTCTGTTCACAAACATCTTTCACATCTCGTGGTACTACTTCCTGTAGCTTCTGCTGGATAGGGTGGAAAGGGTACAGTGCTAAGGGGAACACGTGGTTTTCCTAATAGTGCTCAAGCTTGGTCAGGAGCAGACACTGTCAGTTTGTGTATCTCCTCAGCACATCAGAGCAGCCCGTAGCTCAGAGGTGCCTGTGAGGTGAGTCTGGTTGAGGTGTTCAGCGAGGCTCTGCCCTGGAGCTAGGGTCTCGGTTTCTTTCCTCTTCCCATGGTCTCCTCTCCCCAGTTCCCTCTCTGCCAGGGCCCGTCTCGGCCCCCAGTCCTGTGCAGGACGGGACTGCCCAAGGAGCACGGTGGGAGGCCAGGCCTGCAGCTCTCCCTGCCCTGCTGCCCAACGAGCTGCTTTGGGAGGGCTCTCCAAAGCTCACTGGGGGCTTTTCCCTGGGCAAAGTCCTGGGTTCAGAGCTTTCGTTGCACCTGCTGCCCCTCAGCCCCTCTACCTGTCTCGCCTCCCTCAGCCAGGTCTGGAGCACCTTCGAAAGAGACAGCCCTGCTTACCAGGCAGAGATCTGTATCCCCATCCCGGGACAGCTGCTGGGACGTCTCATCTTTTACTGCTTTTGCAAGAGCTGGGAGATCAGATGGGGGGCTTTGGATGCTCTTCATTACCTCTTCAGATTCTTCCAGCAGCAAAACTGTCAGAGGAGCTGGGGTGGGCTGCCTCCCTCCACACACACAGACCTTTCCTCGTGTGCCTGCTTCTCTCGCTGAGTATTGCAAGGGAGTTCTCTGGTGCTTCTGGAAGTCATCCGTGAAAGTCTGCCAGATACCAGACCTCCTTGGCCCCACACACCCCCAAGTCCTTCTCGTCAGGGCATCTCTCAATCACATCGTCCCCCACTCTGTACTGAAAACGAGGATTGGCCCGACCCAGGTTTAGGACCTTGCCCTTGGCCTTATTGAACGTCATGAGGTTCTCATAGCCCCACTTCTCCAGCCTGTCCAGGTCCCTCTGGATGACATCCCGTCCTTCCAGTGTGGCAACTGCACCACTCAGCTTGGTGTCATCACCAAGAGAAAGAGCAAAGCTGATGCACTTGGAGCAGCGCTGGCTGTTGTCCTTCAACAGTTGGACTTTATTTTCAGCCGAGTGACTGCTCCCAGGGAGTGGTGTTTGACAGCCTGGAGACCCTCTTTGCACTCAACATGGCGTCTGCTCTCTTCTGCCTGCTTAAAGCTGTCAGAAAACAACCTCATATCTATTTTGTGAACCTGTCCCAGGATTATGCTTCTTGGAAAGCCGGGGTGGCAGCGGTGAAAGATGAGAAAGGTGAGGCTCTTCATCGCCTTGCCTCTCAACTATTCTCTCTCAAGCCCTCAAGCTTTCCCACGTGTATTTCTGTCTCCAGCAGAGCTTGCAGGAAATGTTTTTATTACTTCTTCAACCTTCCACATCAGTGTAGGCAGCACTCAGCTCGTGACTGCTTGCAGCTGTAAGGCTGACCTTACTCTCTAGCGTTAGAACTTGGGCAAGCAATTGTGGCTCATTAATTAGCCACCAGGCAGCTGTTCACAGCATTGGTGCAGGTGAGCCAGGCAAGGACAGGAGCTCGCTGACTGGGGGAAGTTTGGGGGATGATTTGAATTTGGAGCAGGGCTGTGAGCTCCCCACTGTCTCCTGGTAGGATGATGGGCTGGGTTAGGACAGAGCTGTAAATCCTCACGGTTTCTCCTCTGGTCTGTGCCGAAGAGTGGGAGTGGGAAGAAGCTACCGGGAGGGAGAAAGAATGTCTCTGGGAGGTGAATGAGGAAAAATACGACTTCCTCACTGTGGAGGAGAAAACTCGGCTTAGTAACAACATACGACAAGTTCAACGTGAGAGGAGAAAGAGGTCTGTAAGCCTTCCGGGGTAAATCACCAAGACAGTATCCGTGAAGGGTTTCCCTGCTCCGGAGACCTTGGTTGAGCTCAGAGAGGTTACAGAGCAAAGGCCGCAAGTGTCTAGGACAAGTGGCACAAGGACAGCTGGGTCCACCTAAATGTTTCCCAGCGGAGGAAGGATGAGAACCTCTTCCCTCTGTTTTAGTGGCAAGCCCTCTGATGTAGACACTGGCTGCAGGGAGCTGTGCTCTGTGCTGGCCTTGCTTCTGAGTGTTTCTAAGTTAGTGGATTGTCATCTGCAGCCCCTTCTTCACCAAACTAGATGGATTGTCAGTAGGCATGAGGTGCAGCGATGCTGGCTTGCTGTGAGGGAGGTTCAGAGGCCCTTGTTTTTTGTCGAGAAAGGAAGACGTGCACAACTCAATATGAGTTACAAGCAGGCTCCGTTTATTGCCTTCAGATAGCTCAGTTATATACAGCGTGAGTTAATTATGCCTACTAGTCCTACTCTAATTGGCGAAGAAGCCTAAGGGTTAGGTTTTTGCATGAGTCCTGCTACTTGCGGTTTCAGCTTAAGCTAGTTTCTCATTCTTTCTACAGCTAGTTCCCTAAGGTTATTTATGGAGCTAGTCAAGGCCGCAGTGTCCTTGCCAGTTCGCGCTATCCCCATGATTGTGCAGCTTCTCGGTACTCCTCCATTCGGTCTATTGTGCAGGCCTATGCCTTGCTTGAACGTAGCATTTTTAAAGAGCCATGTCCTTGTTCTTCGAGCCATTCTCCAACACCAGAGGAGCACAATATCCCATGAGCAGGCAGTTCAGGATTAATTAGAAGGTTTTCAGCTACTCCTGATGTCTGCCTGTGGTCTGCTTGGTGTTGTGCGCTCTGATTTATCGAGTGCTACAACACTGCAGCTGTTTGATACCAATATATTCAGAACTAGTTTTGCAAGTGCTCTCTAATTTAGAGAAGCCATCCAGGAAGCCCAGAGCAGTGCATAAACAAGAAGAAACAGCTTCTGCTTTGCTTAGCTTTGAAGCCACTGACCCGCTGTGACTGTGGCAGGGGCAGCAGGAGTCACGTTGCCGCTGGCCTGCCGAGGTTTCTAGCTGGCTGTGCAGGCATGTAGAAGTTCAAAACTAACCATCAGCTACTACAGGCTCTCCACCTTGGACTACACGCTGCTTGCTTGTCTCGTCTGACCAGCTTCACTGCTTTTGATGAGGCTACAAAAGCCAATAAGGTTTCAAGAAACTGCTGTATAGGAGTGAAAAACATCTTGTGCCGTTCTACCCAAGAGAGGATAGAAACCGCAGACAGATGATCTGGGTTCACTTTCTGTGTTTCATCTTGTTCAAGCAGCTGCCTCCATTCAGGGTCCTGTTCTCTCATCTGTGGATGAGACTGTTTCCCTGTTCCCCCAAGGGATGCTGTAGTTTCTAACCATGAAAAGCATCTGATATATCAAGAAAAAAGACTTCTAGAAGGGTACAAGCTAATAGAAACAGTAAATAGAGACGAAAAATTGAAAATGCATCAGAAAGGGAAGTTCAGGTTGTTTTCTCTCATCTTCCGTTTCTTGTAGCAACCTGGTGATGTCCTGACTCTTCAGTACAAGCCTCTTTCTCTAAAAAAAATCTGCCCCCTGCCACTCAGCGTTGTCTCATACAACCTGGTCTTAGACACTAGATTTGAAGCTGCTGAAGGAAACATAAGATCATCTGAACTGGGGAAACACATCTTGGCTGTAATACATGAAGAGAAGGGAGCAGGCTGCTGGGTCTGGGCAAGCCATGTGGTAAAGGTGTCTCTTGGAAGCTGTCCTAGTGCTCCAGCAGCCGTCTTGAGGTAACCGCAAGAGCTGCTTGGTGTCTTTGAGGGCAGGTCTTCCTTCGAGAAGGCTGAGGAGCCTGGCACCTGCCCTGTTGTTAGTGGAGGGTGTTGGGGACAGTCTGTTCTAAACGTGTGTTGTAGGAACAGCCACCACTTCTGTGCTGTGCCCGTCACTGGCCCCAGCAAGAGTGAGGATGCAGTGCCGCTGGGCTTGTGTTGAGCGTGAGGGTAAAGGAGTTCCTGTGGAGTCAGGGCGAAAGGCCCTGTGTTTCCAGGGTGCTGATTTGGTTATGCGTTTGGCCCACAGCTCTTGTAGGCCCAGAATTCCGTAGAACAAGATTTCTTTCCCTCTTGTACTGATGAAGAGCACAGAGATATTAGCCTAAGATGGTCTCAGAGATGAGTGTGCTTGCAGGCAGGCACACACTGTAAAGGAAATGAAGGATGAACTGAGAAGCCCACATGGAGGGCCCGCTTTGAGCATTTACACGTTTTATGTTATTACGCGTTGGGGCTTCATCACACAGTGGTTAATACTCTTCATGTCCTTGCAGCCTGTGAAGCTGGAGGCAGGGGAGGAATGTCACCTCTCCATCAGATTTAATCCTGCTTGTGAAGAAGGTTTGACTAGCAGGGAGGTAGAGAAGGTTCTGAAGATACAGTTTCTGGAGCACCCTCATGAGGAGCAGGTCTCTGTTCGGAGAGAAGTCTACTTTCCGAGTCTCCGTATCCAGACCACAGCCCTGGACTTTGGCTGCATCGTGAATGACACTGAAGCAGTGCGTTATACTGAGATGAGCAACTGCAGCCCACTTCCTGTGCGGTACCGCTGGTTGTTCCTGACAGACGGCCCGGCGAGCCAGATGAGGTATGTGCACCTTTGCTCCTTCCTTGAAGTTCCTCTTCCTGATGTCCTGCTTGTTCTTTGCAAAGGCCAAGGCTGTTTTCCTGGGATCTGACAAATTGCTTTCAGCTTTTGCTTGTGGAAAGATTGCTTCCCAGCTGTGGTCAGTGTAGATGCTTAGGGAGCAGGTGATCTCCACCAGTTTGATGCTGGGAAGGAGGCTTTCCACATAGCCCAGAAGCTAGAATCCCACTTTACCTCTGGTGCTTTAAAGCCACGTTTAGGCACCTGGACAAGCAGATCTATGGAGACCTCCTCTCCTTCCCTGCCAACCCGTTTGTTGTCATCTCATCCTAAAAACCTACTCGGGCACTGCCACTGGTATGATGTGCTGCTGTTGCAGTGTCTTGCTGCTGTTTTGCTGTAGCCTCAGTACTAGTTCCCCTGGGAAGGGAAGCTGGTGGGGAAAGCTGCTTTCTCAGACCTTTGTAGCCTGAGGTAAACAGCCCCTTGGTGGAGGGAGTTTGCACCTGTGAAACTGCGCCACTGTTCATCCATCCCTGTGCAGGAAAGGTCGCCCGGGCAAAGCCTTGTTCCTGCATGTGGCTGCAGGAAGGACAAGTCAGGTGGGACCTCCTGGGGGGCGGAGCAGAGCCTCTAAATCCAGAAATGAAAACCAGCCTTAAAGAAAAAGCTACAAAGCTGAAGAGAAATATGCATTTGGGATCATATCATTACAGGCACCAAATTGCCAGCTGGGAATGAGGCATCCAGGTTGCTCCAACAAGTTTGCCTTGTTTGACTCTGGGGGAACCCTTGTAAGTGGGGACGGTGACAGCAGGTGTGGTTTGAGTGTGTCTTCCGTGTGGCATTAGAAACACCAATAGACTTACTATGAGCACTGCTGCAGTTAAAAGCACGGAATGAAGTCGGAGTCACCTGGGGCTGTTTGTAAATGTTAAGCTCCATGCTTTTTACTGGCAGACGGTGGTCAAAGTATAAACTCAGCTCTGTTGGCAAAACGAGCTGCTGAGCTGCTCTGCTGAATCATTTGCCAAATTGGTCTTCAGACAGTTTGGGTTTTGGGACCTCTGGGGAGGTTATCACGCCATCAGTAAGTGCCACGTAAGTTATAACCTCGTTGCAGCAGAGCTGCTGCCCTTTTAGCATGAAGTGCTGTTGGAGCTGTTGTTTAGCAGCCAGGGAACAGCTGCAGCGCAGCAGGGAGCTGGATCTTATCGTGATCTGCGGTGTATTGGTTAAAAGTGACCAAAGCTTCCTTCCCCAGAGTATGGGTCGCCGCTGCTTTGGCACTTACCAGGGGCTGATGGGCTGTCTCTGCCTGGAGCTGCCTGACGCATCTTTCTGTGTTGCTGGTGGCCTGGCGTGTGCGAGGTTGTCCCCCGCTGGGCTCTGCAGGTGCCCTTGAGTGGTGCTGGGCTCTCTCTGGCCAGGGCACAGCCGCTCGGCCTCCATGGTGGCTCCTGCCTGATAGCGCTTAGAGAAAGCAACCATCACCGCCACTTGCTTGTGCTGACCTGCAGCTGTGGGGAAGTGTCAGGAGAAACATTCAGGATAAACATCCAGCACAGCTGCAGAATTCCTTCCCAAAGGCCCTCCGGGTGGGGAAGGCAAGGTCCACGGATGTGGGTGCTTTCAGGAGGATACTTTCCGGTGGGTCTGTAGTCGCTCATCTGTCTGGATCTGCCTCTGATGTCTCAGTCTCACCATCTTGCACAAGTTGTGTCTCTTTTCCTTTCCTGCTGTGCTTTTTACCTCTCCGCAAGGTGTCCACCCCTCTGTCTTCTGTTTCTGGTTGCAATCAGTTGCCAGATTCCTGCACCCCCACTATAGCGGCATTGTCCTTGGGCAGGAGCCCTAGGCGTTGACGTGCTCCATCCTGGTTTTGGAGCTGCTGGCTCAGACCCACTGCTGAGCTCCAGTGCCACCCAGGAGCCACATCCTGCTGCGGAGCAGCTCGTGCAAGCTTCTCTCCCTCCCGCTGCAGGTCTGTGATCAAAGTTAATTTGTTTTCCAGGTTCAGCCCTCCTGCAAGTCAGTGTTTCATCACACCGCAACCACCACAGGAGAACATAGCCCAGTCGGAAGGCTCAGCATCTGCAGAGAGCAGCTCCAGGGAGGAGGCTGCAGAGGAGCCAGCCAAAGGCCTGGGAGCAGCAGGAGATACTCTCCAAAAGCCAGCAGATGCCAACGATTCCCTGGAAGCAAAGGTAGATTTTCTTCTGCAGCCACAAGTGTGCTTGGTAGCAGGGCCAGCGACTGGACACAGGGCTTCTGCAGGGGAGAAACACAAAGCCTAGGGACAAGCTTCCTTTTGAAAGGTGGCACCTCTGAGGTTAAACATGTGCACTCAGCTGCTGCAAGACAGAAAAAACATCTCAGCTGCCTTCGTCAGGAATGTGCCTTTTGAGAGGAGTGTCCAAGCAGAGATCCTCAGCTGTCCTGCACTGATGGGTGCACGAGGTGAAACCTAACCACCGTCTGAAATGGAATGGTCATCTCAAGCGCTTTCAAAGACCTTACTTGCCTGGTTTGAATACATTTCCCTTGCAGATGTGTTTCTCTTCTTGTCACGGAGAACCGAACCTGTCCTGGCATCGGGTTCCTAGCGTGCTCTTTGGGCAGGAGTGAGTGAAGCCAGGCTGGTACGAGCGTGCAAAATGTCCTTGAGATCTCTGCCGGGACTGAGTACTGGGTACATCCAAATTGCCTGGGAATCTTGTGTGTAGGAAGTGCAGATGGCATCTGTGGCTCCTCTGTGGGTGGGCTTGGACCCACACTCAGCTGAAGGTGTGGACAGACCCCTACTGGATTTGCACCCAGGTCCCACCTTATCTGTTCCTGGCTTGATGAGGTGATGTCACTTGCAGCAGAGCAGTCTTGCCCAGACCAGGCAGCTGCTTGCCACAGCCCACGATCCTTGTTTTCCAGCCACTACCATCCACTGCTCCAAAGATGGAAGGTACTGAGGAGGCTCAGAGCCTGCAACGGAGGCAGTTCACGCAGGCAGAGCCCATCAGCGTGGGAATAGAGGAGGTAGGTGGGAATCAGTCTCGCTTCTGCGTTTCTGGTGTGGCCAGCAGTTACGTAGCCCTCACTCCCACTGGTGGCCCTCAGCGCTGCTCAAAGTGCAGCTTCGTGCCCCTCCAAGCATGTCACACAGCAGTGCTGAAGCAACTGGTCATTGGAGGGGCCGTGTGGGCCGTGTCACAGGGCTGACCAAGGACGTTACCTGCGTAGCAGATACGGAGGGCGTTATTCATCTTGTCACTAACCAAGCGGTTGATAGGAAATTTCTGCAGTAGACTTTGCTGTAGCATCTTGAGAGAGAGCAGCCTGCAAATCAGAGAGAGAGTGAAAAGCATCAGGAGTCAGATGAGCTGGGCTGGAGTCCACCCTGTGGCTCCGAGGGCTCTCACCTCCAGGTCTCGTGTTTCTCTAGAGGCAGCAAAGGGTGTTATCAAAGGCAGGTTCTGCAGCAGAGAGAATTTATTGCTGCCAGGAGGCCTCCCAAGTTACTGTAAGGTAGTGTGTTAATTAATGCATTAATTGGTGAGTATGGGAGAAGATTTATCACATGGTTCCTTTGCTGGAAAGTGTAGTGGATGCAGGACGAAATGAGGATGATTCTGCCTGCACTTGAGGAAGAGGCCCCTCTGGCCATATCTGTCCATTGCTCCAAGCCATGGCTGCTCTTCTGCCCCGATTTTGATGCTTGACATCTCGGTGTCTCCTCCCTTGTCTCCAGGTTTTCAACATCCTGCCTCTGCATGGTGTACTGCTGCCGGGTGAGAGCCAGCGGGTCATGTTCACTTTCTTTGGCCACGCAAACATCGTTGCCCGCGTCATGGCTCTGTGCAGGGTGGAGGGAGGCCCCACCTACGAGGTTGCACTGAGTGGGGAGGCTTCCCTTATCAACTACGTCCTGGACAATGCAGAGATTGACTATGGCCTTCAGGAACCACACACTTGTCTTGGCAGGAGTCCTGAAACCATCACCGGTGGGTTGCTGCCCACTTAGGTCTAAGGCTCTCTCCCCTCCCCAGCTACTTTGTTGGCTGTATGGCTTGGAACTACAACCTTTGAGTGACACATCCTGCATCCAAGCTGGTTTTTAGTGGCCAACCTCCCACTCCCAAAGTTGGGAATTCCTTACCTCAAGTTGGTCATCTCCGGAGGAATGGGTCCCCCAAAACACTGATCTGCTCCTAAAGTCTGAGGTCCAAGGAGATGTTCTTTTTCAATGTTCTTGATTGATCACCAAAATAATCCAGGGAGGAGGTTAATTTGGGCTTCCCAGTCACTGCAGCTGGAGAGAACATTCATGACTAATCCACGTTTTACTAATTTTCAGTTAAAATCCTCACCGGTGGCTGCTGGCTCTGTTCGTGTTGTGCCCTCTCCTTTTGCTGTCACTGCGAGCTCTCCAAATCTTGTCTGTGGGTGCCTTTTCTGCCACTCCTTGATGCTGCCTGCTTTGTTTGGGCTGTTAGAGCGTGCCTTGAAGTGCAGAGGACTTGTATCCTCTTGGATTTTTATCCCTGATCTTCGTGTGGTCGGTGTTGCTCCTCTGCGTGCTGCGGTAAAGCTCTGTTCCTGTGGAGGGCGAGGAGGCACTTGTGGCTGTGGGTTTCCCAGGTTAAGCCAGGAGAGCCAAGTGCCCCCATCTCCTCTGCCCCTGCTTCTCTCCTGCATTGTGTTCATTTGCTCTCAACCCAGCGAAAGCAGAGGAATTTCCCAGCATCAGGCCTGTGTCTGTAACTCGCCGTTCCTCTGTGCTCTCTTCAGGTGTTTAACAAAGTTGCAGAAGCAGAGGTCACCCTGCGGAACAGTGGGAAGGTGGGATTCACCTATGCAGTGTTGAGCCCCAGCGTGGCCACTGCAGGCTGCCCGCGGCCCTGCGAGCCCCTGGTCCTGCCCAGCGCGGTGAGTGTGGAGGAGGCACAAGTGCTTAAGCCTGGCCTCATGTCCGGCTGCCCAGGAGGCGCTATAGGAAAAAAGATGGGAAAACAAATGGGAAAAGAAAAGGAGAACTCCCAGGAGCTGGTGGGAGAGGCAGGACCATAAGCAGACGCTGCTGGAGACAGGGGGCCAAGCCAGTGCAGCCCTGAGCGGCCTGAGCTGGCGGGTGGCTCCGCTGTCCCACAGCAGGTGTTGGTGGGAGGCACGAGCGCTTTGGCTGCTGTGGAGCCCGGCTGTTGAGCTCTCTGGTTGTGGCGGCGCTGGAGCCAGATGCTGCCGGCTTTCCTGAGGGTCACCTTACGCAGCTGTCCTCAACAGCTGCCTGGGAACCACTGCCGTGCTGTGACAGGAGCTGCCGGCCCCGCTGAGAGCATGCGGGTACTTCACCCTTCTTCCACAGTGGCTCAAAAAGAAGCTTCTGTTTGTTCAGCCTGACTCTCGCTGCATACGGGAGACTCCGTTAGGGGCTGAGCTGCACTCGTGCTGCGCAAAGGGCAGTCTGAAGGTCTGTGCCGGGGGGAATGCATCCCGGCAAGTCCTCTGAAAGGACATGCCGCATCCTGGTGTAGGAGACCTTAGCTTTTGGATACAAGAAAGCTGGAAAGTGATGTTGTCTGATACTTTCTCACGTATGAGAACCTGCCTTCTCTTCTCAGCATGTCTGTCACCTGAGCCAGCCCTCCACCAATCCCTCTTTGGTGCATTCCCTCCCTCTTCTCCCGTGCCTGCAGGGTTATGTTGGAGCTGGCAAGGAGCAAGCACTGAAAGTCTACTACCTGCCAGGAGTACCTGGTGGCTTCTGCAGGACTTTCCAGGTGCAAGTGGGTCACCTGGAGCCAGAAGAGATCTCCCTAAAAGGAGAGGGTAACTTTCCCAGGATCTCCTTGGACCTCCCCAGGAATATCAAAGGTGAGCACTGCCTGTCTGTTCTCCAGGAAGGTCCTCTGTTCCCACCCCACCTGCTCCACGTCTTCCATCCCCAGGGCAGCTCACACCCACTCCACCAAGCCTGGAGGTTTCAGGGCTGCCAGACCAATAGTCAACCTTCTTATACTTCCTGAGTCTCCGGCAGATGAGCCTGTGGGCTTTGCCCCAGGACCCATCCTTTAGAGCCTGTTGGAGTCCTGGGAAGATGATGGCTGGACAGAAACGCTTGGGAAAGCTTTAACAGAGGCTAATTAATAGACAAGGGGTTTGGCAGAGTTGGATTTGCATGACATTGCAGGGGATGAGATGCTTCTGTGTCAGGAGGAAAATTGAGCGGGAGTGAACATCAGGATTCATAGAGGAGCAACAGCATCTGCTTTCAATAGGTTGCTCAAGTAGTGTGGTCCTGGGAGAGGCCAATGTTGGGCGAGTGGGACTTTAAGCTCTAATGGGAATGGTGCTGCGCCCACACTGCTCTTTGTGGGTATTTTCTTCGTTCAGGAAATGAAAAATATGAGAAGGTCCTCAAGGGGGCAAAAGAGAAGATGGAACAAGACAGCCAGAGAGATGAAGCTGTGGTTCTGGGAGAAACTGTGGCTGCAGAGCCACCCATGGACGGCTCCAGCACCATGGTGAGAATGGCTGCTGCCCTGCTTAGCACATGCCACCCTCCCTCTGTGTCATTTGGTCCTCTTGCAGCCCAGAGCAAGGCTCCCAGTGTCCTGCTGGCACTTGGGACCTCCCTGCCCACAGCTGGCCATGATCTTGCGTTGTCTCAGTGCTGCCCCAGGGGCTGCCCACCTCTGGAGGTGTCCTCCCATAGCTATCAGGTTCCCGACTGCCCCAGGGAGAGATTCTGAAGGCCATGCTCAGGTGATTGAGTTTATGGTATTCCGTGATGGAGGGTCAGGTCCTCACTGGGGTATTTGTTGCTCACAGCCCAAGGAGGACCCCATCCAGAGGAGCAGGGTGGGATCGTCTTTAGGAGACCAGCCTGTACCTTGGGAAGGACCCTTGCTAACCAGGCACTGTCTTTCATTTCTTCAGTTGGAGCCTTGTCTGCAGATGCAGATGGAGCAGATGCTGCTAGAGGAACATGCCCTGGAGCAGCTGAAAGCTCTGGCCTGCGGTCCCCCAGAGGACACTGCCTTCGACCAGCGTGCTCGCTGCAGGCTTCTCAAGTTAGTAGGGGCTGCCGTACTCTGTCTGCATGTGCCCCGAGGGTAACACCCAGCAATGCCCCCCTGCTTCTTACAGCTCTTTGTGTCTCCAGAGCTGGGCACTTCAGGAAGGGCCTGATCCTGATAGTTTTGACATGCTCCCTGTGAGCGGATGAGTGTCCTCACTGCCACAGTGCCACCTTGAGCTTTGGATGTGCTCAGCTCCCCACAGATGCTGGGTTCTGCTCTTAGAGCTGAGGGGGCCCAGTGCAGACCATCAGGCCCTTCCAGACAGCACAGACGCCATCCCTGCTGACCAACTCTGAAAGAGGCAACTCAAAGCTGACGTCTGTTTTCACCTAACAGACCACACTAAGCCGCAAGAGCTTAGGATGGCACAGGCTGACAAACCCTAGATCAGATGGCTTGGATGGTGGTGGCACTGCAGGGCTTCCCTGGGTTACTTGGCCCTTCCCTTTGCTCTGATGTGATGAGGCATGAGCATGGTGGGATCCAGTCCACGAAGAAAATGCTCTGCAAGGCTGCTAAGTTATGTGCTTTCCTGAGCAGGATTGCTCTGGAAAAGGACATTCCTGTATCCTGTGATGGTTAATGAGTGTGTTTACTGGTGCTGCTTCGGGGACAGGTCTGGTTGCAGAACAGGGAAGGTGTCCTGTGCAGGCAAATCTTATTACAAGGTCCTGAAGCACTTTCAAGCTTGGCCTATACATCAGGCTTAGCAGTTTCATTTGAGACCAGTGGAGGGCCAGGGGACTTATCTAGGATGGCTTGTTGTAGCAGAGGAACTGTGACTAGTATCCGTTTTAAAGAGATTTTATTTTATTGTCCCATGGGTAGCTGGGAAAACCTTGGACCTACAGTCCCCATGACTTACCAAAGTCTTATTACCAGGTGGCCAGGACTTTGGTTTCAGAGGCTTGGGTTGAGTTTTTAGAGCAGTGAATAAAGACAAATCCACTTTATTTGTTTCTTCCATCTGCTTAGACATTTATCCAGGCTGTGGTTTAAGGGTTGTCTGTTGGGAAATGGTTAAGTGAAAAAGGATATGAGAATGTTGAAAAATGGATTGAGGAATGGTTAAGTGTACAAGGACATGATTCAATAGAAAGGCTTTGTGAGACACGTATTGTGTAAAGTGGAAACCTTGTTAAACTCTGAGTGTAGATATGGACTGAAAGAACAAGAAGGCATACAAGAAGGAATTTCTAAGAAGAAACTTTTGAAGGACAAGTGAATCTTTCCCAAGGAAACAGGATGGAGCACTGAGCCCAGCTGTAACTGTAACATACCTGCAAGAAGATACATGAGACTCAAAGTAGCAGTATAGTAATATTGAATTAACAAAGGACATTGAATCAATAATGAATTAACAATAGACAATGAATTAATAGAGAGTAAATAGTTTAAGTAACTAATAATGTATTCAGTGCTGTAACTGCAACATACCTGCAAGAAGATACATGAAACTCGAAGTAGCAATATTGTAATAATGAATTAATAACGGACAATGAATCAATAATGAATTAACAAAGAGCAAATAGTTTTAAGTAACTAATCATGTATAAGTTGTAACAAAGCATTAAGGCATAAAGCATAAAGCACAAAGCACAAAGCATCTTTTGAATGTTAGGGTATATAATCCGGGCTGATTTTGAATAAAGTTGAAGCTTGCTTTATCACTCACACTGAGTCGTCCGCTTGCTTCCCTCGCCGTCGCAAGTGGCGCCCGAACAGGGACAGAAAAGAACAGGGACCCCCAATCTCTGTTTCCACCGGACGGCGAGCTCGGCGAAGCACTGGTAGCAGCGACCAGGGGGCGGAAGATCGGCAACACTGCATCAGTACTTACGATCCGCGCCTGAACCCGGATAACGAAAAAGGGGGTTCGCCGGCCGAGTAAGAAGACTACCTGACTCACGATACGTAAGGCTGCACCTTTTTTTAATGACCGGCTAACTTAAGAGGGTCCGGACCGGCTAACATAAGAGGGTCCGTAAGCGCGCGCAATGGAGCGGGAGGTAGCACTTGAGATTTTACAACGCTTTTTAGAAAAGCGGGGAGTAGGTCCTATGAAAGACCTTGCAGGTTTAATATCTCTAGGGAAAACAAAGGGGTATTTTATGAATCCAGATACTGTATTCGAAGTAGAGGAATGGAAGAATTTAGGAGAAACCTTATGGAATGCAGTAATAGATAACGATAAAACAGCCAAAAAATTAATGAGATCATGGAGGGAGGTTACAAATTGTTTGAAAAAATATCAGGCAGAAAAACGAATTGCCGCAGCTGCTACAGCACGACTTAACCCCTCAGATCCAATTAACCCCTCAGATCCAAATAATGGTCGTCTTGGATTTGGCAATGATTATTTTTCTCCACCCCCCACGGGAATACCTATTCCAGTGCGACCGCTACAAGAGATACCCCGAATATCTGTCCAACCTTCGGCACCCCGGGAGGAACAGGCAGACAATGAGGGTTCGACAAATGATGATGCGGTTAGCACGAGCACAGAGTCTACGCAAGTAAAGGAAGAAAAATGCCAAGATCCTGACAAAAGACGACCACAAATTGTTAGGATCAAATGGGGAGATATAGCCCGAGAGGCTATGGTGCAACAAGATTTTGAAATCTTAGAACAACTTGATTCCCTTGCTTTTCCAGTAGTATATCAGATGGATAATGCAGGGGGTTTAGCTGGAGCACATG
Organism: Cuculus canorus; assembly: GCF_017976375.1. Taxonomy (NCBI): domain Eukaryota; kingdom Metazoa; phylum Chordata; class Aves; order Cuculiformes; family Cuculidae; genus Cuculus; species Cuculus canorus. Next base: position 23,087,565 of record NC_071410.1, read on the forward strand.
AAGCATTGGATTGGAAAATTTTAAATCAGCTTAGAAATACTGTCAATGAATCAGGTCTGCATAGTGAGCCAGTAAGGCAAATGCTTAACTACATCTGGGGCAGTGGAATTTTATGTCCGGAAGACATAAAAAATATTATGAGGCTGATTCTAAAGCAGTCTCAACAGCTTTTATTCTCAGCACATTGGACACGTCTTTGTGAGCTATCAGCTAATACCCCGAGAGATCAAGGCGATAGGTTAGTAGGAGTTACAGCAGAACAACTTACCGGCACGGGAGCTTTTGCCACCATTGAGATGCAAGTTCAGGCGGGACCGCATGTCCTTTTGGAATCTATGAGGCTAGCCAGAGAGGCTTTACAACGAGTTAAGACCTCCCCCACTACTCCATCGTACATGTCTATCAAACAAGGCAGGGAGGAATCTTTTGCTTCTTTTGTAGACAGAGTTTCGGATGCTATTTTATGCACTGATTTGCCTGACTTTATGAAAGCTTCCATACTAAAACAGTGTGTTTTAGAAAATTGCAATGCTGTTACACGTAATATTTTAGTAACTCTCCCTCTTGATGCCACTATTGAAAGCATGCTAGAGAGGATGAGTAGGGTGCCAGTAGGGAATCAGGCCCTTTTAGTGGGAACAATTAAAGAATTAGGGGACAACTTGATTAAAGCACAGACTCAAGTATTTGCTGCTCTCGCACCATTGCAACCACTTAACGGTCCTCTGGCTAACACCCAGAGAAAAGAAATCATGAGATGTTTCCGATGCGGACGATTGGGACACATGCGCAGAAATTGCAGGGTGATGAAAGTCTGGTGTCCGGCATGCCAAATGAATAATCATAACGCTGAAGCCTGTCGTCGCTCGGGAAACGGAGGAATGAGCGCGAAGAGTCACCGCGTGCAGACCCCAAATGCGACTCCATGAGCTGCCGCATTGGTTCAGCATCAGTCAACAAATTCAGGTCTGACAACGGCTTACAACCAGCAACCAAGGGAAGCATCGGCTTGGACTTGGCAACCGCAGTAGATGTAACCCTGATTGATAAACAGCCACAAAAAGTACCAACCGGAATAAGGGGACCAGTGTGTATTAATAATCAACCTTTTGGGGCATTGTTATTAGGACGATCCTCCAGTGGGTTAAAGGGTCTTTTTATTCTCCCTGGAGTGATAGATTGTGACTACACAGGGGAAATACAAATTGTAGTTCAAACAAACTTTCCCCCCATTCATATCCCAGCAGGGAGCAAGATTGCTCAATTGGTTCCAATTCCACAATATACTCAAGATTTAGTGCCACTGAAACAAGAAGCCAGACAGAATGAGGGATTTGGTTCAACAGGACAAATGGTTTTGTTAACTCTGCCTCTTAGCAAGAGACCAATTGTTGTTATCATTCTCCAACATTTAAATGAAAATCAGAGACTTGATGCCCTAGTAGATACGGGAGCCGATATCACCATCATCTCAGAAAAACAGTGGCCAACTCAGTGGCCCTTGCGCCCAGTTTTTGGAGGTGTAGAGGGCATTGGAGGGTCAAAAGCAGTAAAACAAAGTTGTAACAGAGTTTTTGTCACACTAGAAGGAAAAACAGCACAGCTCTTTGTTACTGTCATGCCCTTACCCACAGGGGTCCAAGCACTTTTGGGGAGAGATGTTCTTGATCAGCTTGGTGTGATATTAACTACTGAGACACATTTTTAATATCGGTCACTGCAGAATGGACTTTCCCGATCCCTTTGAAGTGGCTAACAGATGAGCCAGTATGGATTGGGCAGTGGCCGCTAAAAAGGGAAAGTCTTCAGCATGCTCATCAATTAGTACAAGAACAGCTAAATCAAGGACATTTGAAACCTTCTACTAGCCCATGGAACACTCCTATTTTTGTCATAAAGAAAAAATCTGGCAAGTATCGCTTGTTACATGATTTAAGAGCAGTTAATCAACAGATGCAAGCTATGGGGGCATTACAGACAGGTTTACCTAATCCAGCAATGATTCCAGAGAATTGGCATCTTTTAATCATCGATTTGAAGGATTGCTTTTTTACCATTCAGTTACATCCTAATGATACTCAACGATTTGCTTTTACCCTGCCTGCAATCAACAGAGAAAGTCCAGATCTTCGATTTGAATGGACAGTGTTACCTCAAGGAATGAAGAATAGCCCAACACTGTGTCAAATATTTGTTGATGTTGCCCTGCGAACTATACGAGAAGAATGGCCGAGAACAATGATATATCATTACATGGATGACATTTTGTTCGCCCAGGAACAGCCTTTTACACAACAACAGGAACAATACATCGTTAGACAAATGACCATCAAGGGACTGATTATTGCACAAGAAAAAATTCAGCGATTTCCTCAATGGAAATACCTAGGCTGGGCCATAACTGCATCACAAATACAACCACAGAAATTAACACTTAATATGTCCTTAAAGACTGTAAACGATGCGCAGAGATTATTAGGAGATCTGCAATGGCTCAGACCAGTGGTAGGAATTTCCAACGACCAGCTTGAGGTTTTGCGACCCTTATTAAAAGGAACAGATCCAGCACAACCTATCCAACCTACAAAAGAACAATTAGACATGGTACAACATCTTTCTGAAATCATTGTAGATCGTGCAGTAGACAGAATAGATCCGTCTCTTCCAGTGGACTTAACGATTTTACAAGAACAATCACAGTTCATAGGTGCCCTCACACAATTGAAGAAAAAGGGAAAGACCAAGGTATTGGAGTGGCTCTTCACCAGCATTCAGCCAAAAACGACAATTCAAGAAAAAACGGCTAATCTAGCAGAAATCATACAAAAGGGCCGTCTACGAATTAAACAAATTTTTGGAAAAGAACCTCACACCATCTATTTACCTATAAAAAGGCAAGATCTGGAATGGTGGATTCAAAACTCTTCATCTTTACAGTTAAGCCTATTGGAAAATGAAGCCACCATCAGTTTGGAATCCCTGAAGACACCTATTCTAAAATGGATAACTCATAATAAATGGTTCAAACGCCCCAAACGAATTGAACGACCTTTGGAACAGGCAGTCACTATATATACAGATGCAGGAAAGAAGTCACGACGAGCTGCTGCTACATGGTTTGAAGATGGAACTTGGAAGCATGAAATATTGACTGCTGATGAGAGAGATTCATTACAGACACTAGAATTAGTTGCAGTTGTATGAGCCTTCAATCGATGGATGAGGAAAGATCTCAATGTAGTAACCGATTCAATGTATGTGGCAGGAATTGTAAGCAGAATAGAAGATGCCAGAATCAAGGAAATTATCAACAAAAGACTGTTTGAACTTATTCAACAACTACAGTCTGCTATTCAGCAAAGAACTCATCAATATTGCATTATCCATATAAGAAGTCATATGTGGCAAGATGGATTAGGAAAAGGAAATCACCATGCTGATCAGCTAGTCTCAATGGTCGCACCAGTAAATGAGTTTGTCAAGGCAAGGGAGTCTCATTCTGCTTTTCATCAAAATGCCAGAGGACTACACAGACAATTTAATATCACCATGGAAGAAGCTAAAGGAATAGTTAGAACATGTCCAATTTGTAGCCATCATGGCCCTGGTTTAGGAATGGGAGTCAACCCTCGAGGGTTAAAAGTAGGAGAAGTGTGGCAAATGGACGTTACGCATGTTAATGCCTTTGGGAAACTGAAATATGTGCATGTAACTGTTGACACTTATAGTAGATTCATTTGGGCTACAGCTCAAGCAGGAGAAAAAGCTCTTCATGTCATCAGACATTTGACACAATGTTTTGCAATTATGGGTGTGCCACAGACTATAAAAACAGACAATGGGCCAGCCTATATTAGCCTGAAGGTTTATAGATTTTTTCAAGCATGGGGGGTGCAACATAAGACGGGAATACCACATTCACCAACAGGACAAGCTATTATAGAACGAGCTCATCAAGTATTAAAAACGTACTTAGATAAGTTTAGAGAAGTCAAGGACATTCAGGAACGATTGAGTAAGACACTTTTCGTCTTAAATCATCTATGTATATTTGGAGATCAGAAAGAACCATCAGCATGGATCCATAGTCATGATAGTGATGAGCAAAAGAATCCACCAATGTTTGTTATGTACAGAGATCCATCAACAGGAATATGGCAAGGACCAGCTGAAGTAAAATATATGGGTAAAGGGTACATGTGTGTACTTACTCCCACAGGACCTAAATGGATTCCCAGTAAATGGACCAAAGCAGCAGTATCTCAAGAAATCAATGACCGACAGAGTGATTCTACCGACGGAGGAGGACAAGCAGAGGGTCAATGACAAACTACTGTTAATTGTAAGACCTATTATTGAGAGGTTAAGAGGCTATCGAAAGGAGATCGACGACATTATTGAAAATTCTACATCTTATGAAACTATTATAGATGGGATAGAAGAGTTAGCATCATTTGAAGTCGAGGGACCAGCTAAACAGGACTGTCTTGGATGTAAGAAATCACGATGTACAGCATGGGTAGCTTTACAATGTGGGATGTGTGAAAAAATATTTTGGATAAGGCAAATGTTTTTGAGACTTCTATGGTGTCCAACCTGTGAATTTAAATTTGGCTATTATAGTTGGCGAAGAGAGCTGCGAAGGCAAACTAAATTACCTTTGCCTGTCACTTTAACCTTGTTTGAATCACCAGAACAAAAAATATTGGCCTTCTATCGTTTTCACGCTGACGCCTGTGTAAAGAGAATTCAGGGTCAGTTAAATTCAAGAATTTTAACCTATTGTTGTTCCAAGGAGGTAACATCTACAAGACATTCACTGTTTGGACCCATCGAAGGGAACTTAAAAGAAGAATTGTATAGAGCAATTGAAAAAGGGAACAGTGAGCATGCTTGTAAAAATTGATCACATTGTACTGTTTATAGCATCAGTAGCTATAGTTTCGGGCATAACACGTTTTAATCAACCAAGGGACAATATTTGGGTAACATTTGCAAATCAATTGAATCAGTCTTCGCTTTGTCTTAGCCTAGGAGGAGTGACTAATCCTTTTCGAACTTGTTTAATAGGTCTGCCAGTGTGGAAGCCTGAGGAATTTTGTGGTTTTGTGAGTAATGAAACATTGTGCCGAAATTTATCTGCAGTTAAGGTTTTAGATGGAATGATTAATGGAACTCCACCACTTCATGATGCCTATCGGCAGTGCCAATTAATACTGTCACTTAACACGACCTTGCAATCACCCCCTGAAGAGTTAGACCTTCTCGGGAGCGCTAATGCCAGTCTGTCAAAAAACAATTTAGGAGGATGGGTTGATTTTACTCCTGTAAGTGATGTGGCACCTCGACCGTGGTTAAAATACAGGGGCACTTGGGCTACTTTGGACTCTAATTTAGATTGGTTTAGTGTTTTTGACCAAACGTTTGATAAATGTAATGCTAGCAAAATTGACACCCCAAAAAGGCTACCGAAAGGCATCTTTCTGATTTGTGGAGATAGAGCATGGAATGGTATACCGGCACAACCACAAGGAGGGCCTTGCTATCTTGGCAGATTATCACTGTTTCACCCTAATGTATCTTTGATCATGCAGTGGAGCCAGCAAACGAGCAGGAGAAAGCGTAGTGTACATGAGCTAGACTGCAATCAGATAGGAGACCCTACATTTTGGAGTGAATTCAAACAGGTAGCAATTGCGGCCATTCTCCCTGGAGTTGCAGCTAACAAGGCAATGAATTTAGCAAAACAATTGGGTTGTTGGGCAAAAGACGAATTGAACATGACATCGGAAATTCTGGATATGCTCACAAGTGATGTACAAAGTGTCAATCATGCAGTGTTACAAGATAGAGCTGCCATAGATTTCTTGCTCCTGGCACAAGGCCATGGATGCGAGGAATTTGAAGGAATGTGCTGCTTGAACCTGTCTGATCACTCCACATCCATACATGCTAAAATAAAAAGATTACAGCACGGCTTTCACCAACTGAAACAGGAAAATGGATGGGGAATAGACAATTGGATACAATCGATATTTGGCTCTTTATCACCTTGGCTCCTCTCTGTGATTAAAGAGGTATTGCGTTGGATAGGCTTAATACTGTTGTTTGTAATTGCATTTAAGATAGGCTACAACTGTATTATGCGCAGTATAACAAAAAATCACCATGCTCTGCTTGTGCAAAAAGAAAAAAAAGGGGGAAATGTTGGGAAATGGTTAAGTGAAAAAGGATATGAGAATGTTGAAAAATGGATTGAGGAATGGTTAAGTGAACAAGGACATGATTCAATAGAAAGGCTTTGTGAGACACGTATTGTGTAAAGTGGAAACCTTGTTAAACTCTGAGTGTAGATATGGACTGAAAGAACAAGAAGGCATACAAGAAGGAATTTCTAAGAAGAAACTTTTGAAGGACAAGTGAATCTTTCCCAAGGAAACAGGATGGAGCACTGAGCCCAGCTGTAACTGTAACATACCTGCAAGAAGATACATGAGACTCAAAGTAGCAGTATAGTAATATTGAATTAACAAAGGACATTGAATCAATAATGAATCAAAGGACATTGAATCAATAATGAATTAACAATAGACAATGAATTAATAGAGAGTAAATAGTTTAAGTAACTAATAATGTATTCAGTGCTGTAACTGCAACATACCTGCAAGAAGATACATGAAACTCGAAGTAGCAATATTGTAATAATGAATAAATAACGGACAATGAATCAATAATGAATTAACAAAGAGCAAACAGTTTTAAGTAACTAATCATGTATAAGTTGTAACAAAGCATTAAGGCATAAAGCATAAAGCACAAAGCACAAAGCATCTTTTGAATGTTAGGGTATATAATCCGGGCTGATTTTGAATAAAGTTGAAGCTTGCTTTATCACTCACACTGAGTCGTCTGCTTGCTTCCCTCGCCGTCGCAGTTGTCCTTACTTGTCCTTTCAGAGCTGAGCTGCCTGAGTACATCCTGGACTTTGGCCACATCATTCGTGGTAGTATCCACACTCACGTTGTGAAGATCACCAACACCGGGCGGTTTCCTGTGTCCTTCTGCACTGACAGAAGGGTCCTGCGTAGCACAGGTAATCACTACTGGTGCAATTTCACATGGGCTTGAAGGAGCTGTCTCTGGCAGATTATCTTAAGCCACTGGACATGGGGAGCTTTTTGAGTGCTTGTTTGTCCACCTTTGTCCTTCTTGAGACCCTCTGCTTGGTGCTTTAGAAACAGAGTTCTCCTGGGCAGCGGTGCCCAAAAACCTGGCCTGCCTTCACTGTAGGGCCCGGATGGGGCGACTGCCTTGGTCAGCTCTCAGCATCTTCTCTTTGCTCCAGTGAGCAGCATCTGCATTTCCTTGTGGATTCTCTGGGCTTGTGCTGCAAACAGATGGACCCGTAGTGGTTGGGGAGTGGTTTGTTCAAAGTTCATAATGTCATGGCCCTTCTGTTTATCCTTTATTGAGAAAACAGCCTGTGAGGTCCTCTGTTGTGCTGAACAAGGCTTCTGAAACAGGCCTCAAGGTGAGGCTGCAGTACCACCAAACCCACTATGTCTGAAGGGTGGTCAGGTGTCTCCTCTAAGTTGTTTTCGGGGTAGCATACGGCGTGGGGGAAGTTCAGCTGGAAGTTCTCCTTTGGAGAGTTCTCTGCACCCTTCCCTGGGATGACTGATGAAGAAATTACTGAAGCCTCTCAGCTGATAGGTGTCCTTTTTAGCAGGATTCTACCTGTGAAAACCCTTTTCCCTTGTGCTGTGACAGGGAAGAAAGAGTAGTGGGCTGCTCCACGAGTGCAAAGGGGTCCTTCAGAGCTGCCAGCCAGGACACCCTTGAGCTTAACATGCTTGTGACATGTTCCTGTCGATTGTGTGTCTCAGCTGCTTTATTTTCCTCTGTTCAAGGTTTCCGTGTGGAGCCGGACCATGTGAAGGACCTGCCGTGCTGTGAGACCGAGTCATTCACAGTGCACTTTGACTCAGAAAATGCCAACCTGCCACTGGGAGAGGTGGACGTGCTCCTGCCCATCAAGGTACCACCTGTTTCCTCACCTCCCTGTGCCCGCACCCGTTCTCAGGGCAGGTGGCAGGTCAGGGACAGCAGTAGGTGTCAGCTGGACTCTCACCTGGATGCTCTTTCCTTCACTAGGTAGCAGAAGGACCCACGTATCACGTCCGCCTGCGGGCCAACGTGACTGTGCCATCCCTCTGCCTCTCCAAGGACAGACTGGACTTCTCTGCCGTCCAGTGTGGGCAGTGCCGGGAAGAAACTGTCCAATTCCACAATCAGCTGCAGGTTCCCTGTAAATGGTTCATCACCATCAACGAGCCTGTTGAGAAGGTAAAGCACAGACAACATGTAACACGTGACTTCTTGGTTGTGTTTTCTTTGGCTCTTTTGCCTTTTCTGGAGAGGTTCGCACTCTCCTGGGTTGGAAACTGGTTGGGTGGCCGGGCCCAGAGAGTGGTGGTAAATGGAGTTAATTCCAGCTGGAGGCCAGTTACAAGTGGGGTTCCCCAGGACTCGGTACTGGGTCCAGCCCTGTTCAATGTCTTTATCAATGACCTGGATGAAGGCATTGAGTGCACCCTTAGCAGGTTTGCAGATGACACTAAGCTGGGTGGAAGCATGGATCTGATCAAGAGTAGGGAAGCTCCAAAGGGATCTGAACAGGCTGGACCACTGGGCCTAGGCCAATGGCATGAGGTTTAACAAGGCCAAATGCCGGGCCCTGCACTTGGGGCACAACAACCCTATGCAGTGCTACAGACTGGGGGAAGAGTGGCTGGAGAGCTGCACGGAGGAGAAGGACCTGGGGGTAGTGGTTGACAGCAGACTGAACATGAGCCAGCAGTGTTCCCATGTGGCCAAGAAGGCCAATGGCATCTTGGCTTGTATCAGAAACGGTGTGACCAGCAGGTTCAGGGAGGTTACTCTACTCGGCACTGGTGAGACCACACCTTGAATACTGTGTTCAGTTCTGGGCTCCTCACCACAAGAAGGGTGTTGAGGCTCTGGAGAGTGTCCAGAGAAGAGCAACGAAGCTGGTGAGGGTGCTGGAGAACAAGTCTTATGAGGAGCGGCTGAGAGAGCTGGGGTTGTTTAGCCTGGAGAAGAGGAGGCTGAGGAGAGACGTTATTACTCTCTACAACTACCTGAAAGCAGGTTGTGGAGAAGAGGGAGCTGGCCTCTTCTCCGAAGTGACAGGGGACAGGACAAGGGGGAATGGCCTGAAGCTCCGCCAGGGGAGGTTCAGGCTGGATTTCAGAAAAAAATTTTTCACGGAAAGAGTCATCGGGCACTGGAACAGGATGCCCAGGGAGGAGGTCGAGTCATCTTCCCTGGAGATGTTTAAGGAACAGGTGCATGAAGTGCTTAGGGACATGGTTTAGGGACTTTTAGTAATGGTTGGACTTGATGATCCGGTGGGTCCTTTCCAACCTGGTGGTTCTATGATTCAATGATGGTTCACATTTTCTTTTACCCTTGTAGGACCCCCTTTTTTCCCTCTGTGTCGTGGTGGACCGTTGTCAGGGTCCTCATCCAGAATTATAATCAAGTTCTGATGTTTCATTAACTGTTTCGTTAATAATTTTACCAATGTAAGATTCATTCCAATAGGTACAGGTGATAATTTGTGAAATATTGTATAACTGGATTTTATCAGCTGATGGGATATGACAGGAACAGGCTGCCCAGGGAGGTGGTTGAGTCACCTTCCCTGGAGGTGTTTAAGGAATGGGTGGATGAAGAGCTTAGGGGCATGGTTTAGGGATTGTTAGGAATGACTGGACTCGATGATCCGGTGGGTCCTTTCCAACCTGGTGATTCTGTGATTGTATGATTCTGCCCCTGTGGCTGCTGGAGCACTTGGGCTATAGCTTGTTCAAGGATGCTTTTGAGGGTGCAGAGCAAGGCTGGTTCACCTGGACCTGTTCATGAGCTGATGCTTCACTTCTCTGCCACCTTCACCCATTCCTCCTCTTCTGAGAACAGTGCTTCCCCATCTGCTCGCCCTGCATACGTGTTTGCGGTCCAGTTCCAGGCCAGTGGTGGCCATGGCTGCTTTGAATGTGGATGCTCGTGGCACTGTGACAGTATTTCAGAGCGATGCAGGAATGAGGGTCTGTCCTCCCCGACCAAGGAGACCTCACACCGTTGGTTTTGTGCTCAGGTGGACAAACGTGTGCCAGGGAACATGCAGAAGGTGAAGAGCAAGCACCGTGTTTTCACTGCGCTGCCCTCGGCTGGAGCCCTCTCGCCAGGACAGCGATGTAACGTGCGAGTCAGGTTTTCACCCACAGAAGAGGTGAGATTGGTGATTGTCATCCCGGGAGGTCTGGCAGGGCAGGGTGATAGTGAGAGCCCAGCGCAGGGAGCAGGAGATGAGGTCAACTGTCCCGTGGAGCTTTCTGCAAGCCCCATACCCACTGTGCCTCAGTTCCCCTGCAGCACCCTCTGCTGAGAGGCGTTTTGAAATCCCCACGGGGAGCTTGGACAGAGGGCATCGGGGCACTGCAGTGTGGCTCCCTCTCTGCCCGTGGGAGGAAGCCAGGCTGTTTTCTCTCGTCTTCCTCCTTGCGTGGGTGCATTTACAGGCTGTAAGCCCCTCGTGCAGAGCAACTGCTATGCTCACAGGGGATGATAACCATAAATGATGGAGCAAGCGTTCCCGAAAGCACTTGGCATGTGGCCACGATGACTTGGAAACTGGCAGCATGTAACAGTGTGGGCGCAAGGGTATCTATGTCTTGGAAGAGGGGTGTTTCAACTGCTAGTAGAGATGTAAGCACCTTGTCTCTCGCTTTGACCAAAGCCAAGGAAGGAGCAGACAGGAAGGCCCTTATTTCTAGCCGGTGGGAGTGCATTTGCCTCCCTCAGGTAGCTGATGTTTGCCTGATGCAGCAGTGCCAGGACTGTGCAGGTCTGGGCAACATAACCCTGAGGACCTCTCTCCTGAGCATTGCACTCCCTCATAACTACGTGAAAACATCTGATAGACCACTTTAGATCATCTAATACCCAAATATCCAGTTACATGCCACACCAGGACTTGTCCCAGTTACTCAGAGCCAGAATGCAGGTGCTGTAGCCCCTGCTAGAAGTAAATATCTGTTTTCCATTCACTTTAGTGGTACTAATAGCCCCCTGATGCTGGGGCAAGGGTTGATTTTGAGACCCTGTCTCCTGGAACTTCACAGAAGAGCTTTGTATACTTCTCTCTTTTCAGAAGTCCTATGACAGCATTCTGAAGATTAACATCTCCCAGAGCAGCCGGTCCCTCCAGCTGCAGGTCTCAGGGCATGGGCTGGAGCCACAGCTGGAGTTCAGCCCCACAGTGCTTGAGCTGGGATCGTTGATGCCACGCAGCTGTGGGGTGGAGGGGACGGTGGTGGTGAAGAACCCGTGCAATTTCCCCATCGAGTTTTACTCTCTGGAGTTTGACCGGGAGTACCTCGAGGAGGAGCAGGTGAGAGGGATGCTCTGGTCCCCAGGGCCGTGCTCCCCAGCTTCACAGTGCTCCAGCATTCCCAGGCTGGTGCCAGGAAGATGGAGGCCTCGCCAGGACAAAGCCTGGTGATGTTTCAAGGTCAGCCAAGCTCTGCTGGCAGGCTGTAGAGGGGCTTGGATAGTCCGTGTTGTTGGGAGGAAGGAATGCGGGAGCAGACAGATTGACTGGGGAGCCGTTCATGCGATGAACGTCAAGAAACACATCCTGTATATGGTTTCTCTTCCCTACGTGCACAGATCCTGCGGATGCTTAAGGGCTACAATTGCCAAAACACCTTGTTGCTGCCTCCACGTGCCCCGGGTGAGAAGCTGCCTCCAGAGGTGCTGGAGTACTACCAGGACCAGAAGAGGCTGCAGGATGAGCAGGCGAAGCCCGAGACTGGGGAACCAGCAGGCCAGGCCAATGGTGAGGCTTTGGCATTGGCTGTCCTGAGTGTAAACACAGCAGGGAGTCCATCCCCCACACCCTGACCTCTTCATGACCTTCTTCTCCATGGAAAACCCATGCTTTTAGCAGCTGCTCATTCCCCAGTGTGGTGGAGGAATTCCCAGATGAAAGTCTGTGGCTTGTAACAGCCATCACAAAGTGGTGAATGGCAAAGAGCAGATTGCCTGGCTGTGTTCACCCACTTCTTCCTTCCCCATGTCCCTCCTCAGGAAACTTTGGAGGCACCCAGTTTCTGTCAGGTGAAGGAAGAAAGCCCTCTGCTGGGCTCATTCCCACCATTTCATCCCATAGCGCTATCGTTCCCTTCTTGATTTTTGGTGAAAGTCAGTCCAAGGTGGACTGTAAACCTGAATGTGGAGAAGAGGAGGAGAAAGGTGTTGAGAAAAGACACGGGATGGGTGCTAACCCTAAACTCTTCACCTCTGCTATGTCCGTTGTGGCAAAAGGACCTCGGTGAGGGACTTCAATGTCACCTCCATCACTTCACTGCAGCCTGGCACCACCTTCACTCCTGTAGGCCCTGAATCCACCCTTCAATGACATCTGTGGGATCCTGAGAAGCGTTTGGAAAAGGGAGAGGGAAAGGGAGAGGCCAGGGAGGTTTTCCCCAGTTTTGCCAAAAGGAGAACTTTTTCCCCTTCTGGGGAGTGACTGGGATCAGGGTGCTGCTGTCCCCTTTTCTAGGCAGGGCAGTACGTTCTCTGCCCTCTGTGGCACTGCAAGCTGAGCTGGCTTTCGGTGACCTCCTAAAGGCAGAGCTGGGAGCTCTTTGCAAATGCTGTTACAGTGAATTCAGAGCCCAGCCACATCTCCTGGTGTAACATTCCGAAAGCTTCCAGGTTCTGGATAATCACTTGGTCTCCAAATGGAGCCTCTCCCTTGGGACTGCGTAAAATGCCCGGTCCTGCGTGTCCACCCCCTAACTTGGCAGGACCTGGGACAAAACTCTCATGAGGACCGTGTTGACAGTTGGTGGAAGGAAGTTTGGCCCAGTCCTTTTAGATATTGCCAGATGCCGGTTCTTTCCTCCTTCTGCCACCCCATTTACTCTGACCCGGCACTTCTGCCAGCATCTAGGGCAGACCCTGATCTGCTAAAGCCTAAAGGAGGGGCACAGGAGACCTCAGGTGTGATGCTGGTTTCATCAGCCTACTGTCCCAGGGTCTGAGGGGACAGGGAGGGTGATCAGGATCACAGGTAGGCAGGAGTTTGACTTTTCTACTCATTTCTGCACAGCAGAGCACCAGCAAAGCATCACTGGCAGCAAGGAGGCTGCAGGAGAACAGGATGACAGCCCTGTCTACAGAGCCATTGCCCGCCACCTTGGCATTGATCTCTCTCCAGAAGGGCGTGCAGCCCAAAACCGTAGAGGAATCGTCATCATTGTCCACGGGGCGCCCCTCACAGGTACATGAGCCACAGCCCTTGGCTGCAAGGAGGGAGGGGAACTGGGAGAGACGCATCCTGCCGGACTATGGCACTTTGTTGACGAGTCCAAGTGAGGCAGGCCACAGTTCTGCTGGTGTGAAACAGCCCTGGCTGGTACAAGTGGCTCATCTTGCCTTCCTACCGATAGGCTCTAATTCCCCTAAAGAGGATGGCCATGTCCCTGTTGTCTTGTGGGACCACATTGCCTGGGGGCCCTGTTGCCTTGTGGGAGCAGTCCCTCACCCCTCCTGACCACCAAACCGTGCCCAGATGTTGCCTCGGACAGCACCGACCAGCACAGGCGGGAGAATGGTTGGAGTCATGGTGGACCAGGCTCAAAACCCTGGCCCAGGGTTGAGGTCACCACAAGGGAAAAAGTCCTCAGCTGAACACGAGATGGAGACGACCCAACATGGCTCTAGAGTTCAACACTTATGGCCATGCTCAAGCTGTGTCCCTCGTGGTCTTCCCTGAACGGGCACGTGCTTTCCAACTGTCCTCAAGAATCTGAAATTCTGTCAGGGTGCTTTGCAGAGCCTGTATGTGCAAGCGTCACTAAGCAGTTTTCCTCTCTCTCTCTCAAGGAAAGACCTCAGCAGCGGTCTCCCTGTCCAAGTACTACGGAGCTGCCTGCTTGTCCATTGATGCTGTGGTGAGAGAAGCCATCTCAGACAAGAGGAGCTTGGCAGGGCTCCGTGCGCGGGAGCTGTGCGTGGCAGCCACCTCTGAGCAGAGCCACAAGGAGACAAACAATGCCGGTAAGGAAAAATGCTGGACCCAGAGCAGCACTTCAGAAAACCACCAGCACCATCCACTTCTGCTTGCTCCAGAGAAGTCTGACTGCTCTTGGGTCTCAGAGAGCACGAGTGTGACATGTAGAGATGCAAAGCTGTTTCATAATGCATCTCTGGTTGTTGAAAAGCAGTCTCTGTTTGAAGGGCTCAGGCAGGGGTGTTTTTCCTATCCCTGAGATTCTTGGCACATGTTCCTTTTTCTAGAAGCAATGAAACACACCTGTGTCTGTCATACTTTTTTATTTTTCCTCAACTCTGAATCCACCTTGCTCCTCATGGCCATCTGGCAGAAGTGCTGCCCACTTTAAGAAGGAAAAGTCATTCTGAAGTGGCTCGTTGAGCACAAGACTTTGAGTGTGGCTTCACAAACATGAGAGGAAGGGAGGAAAATGATCCTCTCAGGAATTTCAGACGAGAGAGACGGTGCAGATGAGCTCTTTTGTCCAGGGGTTCTCCCTTACACACTGTCCGGCCGTGCAGCTCGGGCACATTGTGCCGTTCTCCACGTGAGACCAGAGCCTTTTAGGAAACTTCACTGGGCAGCTGCTGCCCTGAGGACGTGCTGAGTGAGGCCAGATCTTGGCTCCAGTGGGAGAAGTTTTGCATCGCTCAGCTTTGAAGCTGTTTGGGTTGGGAGCTGGTGGAGAGGAGGAGAGGACTGGGGACTGGGTCTGGAGTTGGGGTTATCCCTCATGGAGGATTTAGCATGAGCAGAGACGGGTGATACAGCTGGAGTAGGGCTGTGAGTTACAGTCTCCGTGTGAGAATGCAGGATGGGTGCAAGGTGTGGAAGCTGATGGTCCCTGGAGGCCAAATCCTTGGCTTGATCCACAGGGGAGCTACTGTGAAAGCGGTGTCATTGGCATGCACATTTGTTACGAGGGACATGGGGCTGCGCGTGAAAAGCTCTCTGGCTTTAAAACCCAGTATCTGATGGTGTGCTTTACTATGCCACTAAGGGATGCAAGGAGGAGCTGCTTCTGGAGGGCCGTGCTGCCTGTGCCGGGTGGCTGGGGATGTGTGCTGCATCCCTGCCAAGGCACAGGGTTGTGAGCAGCAGGATGGAAGGCGCCTGCCTCCTCCCCAAAGCACAGGGCCATCCTCAGCCTGGCTGAGCCGTCCGTCCTCTCCACAGGTCGAGGTGCAGATGTGTCCTTCCAGCAGGAGGTCAGTGTGCAGGCCGAACACAGCCTGAAAGTGAGCCACTCCATCTCCAAAGGCAAAGGCAGCCCTGCGGCCCGTCAGATCCCATGTCCAGGTGAGCACCACAGTAGGCGGGAGGAAGATGGGAGGCCACACATCCCAGTCTCACAACAAACAGCATCAAACAGGTGAAGCGCGACTGGCACTGCTCAGTGCACGGGACCTTTCTGTTGATTTTGAGAATCACAGAATCTTAGAATGGTTTGTGTTATAGGGACTGTTAAAGGTCATCTGATCCAACCCTCTGCAGTGAGCAGGGACATCTTCAACTCAATCGGGCTGCTCAGAACCCCATCCAACCTGACCTTGAATGATTCCAGGGATGGGACATCTACCTCCTTTCTGGGCAACCTGTTCCAGTGTTTCACCACCCTCAGCGTACAAAATGTCTTTTTTGTATCTGGTCTGAATCTCCTGTCTTTATGTTTAAGACATTATCCCTTGTCCTGTCGTTGCAGCCCTTATTAGAAGTGAAGGGGCTGCTTACAGTGGAGGCTCCACGTCAGCCTGGTGCAGCCTATGCCCTACGGAGAGCCAAAATAAAAAGATCAAATTAAAAGATCAAATGTGGTTTACCATACAGGATTTAAAGGATGCCTTCTTCTACCTCATATTGGGTGAAGAAAGCAAAAAAGTGATTTGCCTTTGAATGGGAAAACCCTGAAACTGGTAGAAAAACACAACTAACCTGAACCGCATTGCCTCAGGGTATTAAGAACAGCCCAACTACTTTTGGGAAGCAGCTGTCTCGAGAGCTGGAGCCCTGGGACTGGCACCCTGCTGCAGGATGTGGGTGATGTCCTGATAGTTACACAAACTAAGGAAGACTGTGCGCAACGGACTGTAAGTCTGTTGAGTTCTTGGGACCGAGTGGGTATCGGGTCTCCCAGCAGAAGGCCCAGCGTATGCAATGACGAATTACTTACTTTGGATTTGAGATTTCCAGAGGCCAGAAAGAGCTCTGGACAGCCCGGAAGGAAGCTATTTGCTGCTCACCCGTGCTGGGGATGGTAAAGGAGCTCAGAACTTTCTGGGAACGACAGGTTGGTGTCATTTATGGATATTTAACTATGAACTCTTAGTGAAACCATTGTATGAACTATTGAAAGAATATCCAATGGGATCATGAAAACTGGCAGACCAGGGAGGCAAGAAGGGCACGTAAATAATTAAAGAAGGAATTGATGAAGGTCCCAGCTTTAGCTCTCCCCCGACGTTTCAAAGCCATTCTGGTTATT
Source organism: Cuculus canorus (assembly GCF_017976375.1). Taxonomy (NCBI): domain Eukaryota; kingdom Metazoa; phylum Chordata; class Aves; order Cuculiformes; family Cuculidae; genus Cuculus; species Cuculus canorus. The sequence goes on from NC_071410.1 coordinate 23,104,193, forward strand.
TTCACCACTAATATTGTGAATCCAGCAGCTTTCCTTAGTGGAGTCACTTTGGAACCAGTAATACGTGACTGACTGAAAACAATGGAGACAGTATACTCCAGCCATCAAGATCGAGAAGAAGAACTGCTTAATGGATGCGGAAGGTTCCTGGTACACCAATGGAAGCAGCTTTGTGAAGCAAGGACATTGCAAGACTGGGTATGCTGTGACCACCATCAGAGAAGTGATAAAGGCCAAAGCATTACCCCCAGTAGCATCAGCCCAGAAAGCTGTAATGATCACCCGTGCTAGAGCATTGGAACGGACTCCTTCCCACCCAAGGAAGACACGTTAAACATGCAGCAGAAATCGTAAGACTGCTGGAAGTTGTAAATCTTCCAGAGAAGTGACTATCATGCAGTACAAAGGTCACCAGAGAGATAATACTGACCAGGAAATTGGTAACAAATTGGCAGGAAATTTTGAGGCCAGGAAGGCCTCAGGGAAAGGCAGAAGAAACAACTGCTTTGATTCCCTGGTTGTGATTTAAAGTGGAAAAATATTCAAAGGAAGACAGAAACCTGATTAGCAATATGGCAGGTAGGGAAGTAGATAACGGGTGGTTTTATGTTCCAAATGGACAAATAATAATGCCATCAGGAGTGCTATGGAAATTGGTCTTAGATGAGTTACACAGAAAGCAAAGAAAACCAAAGCAAATAAAACAAATCCATTGGGGCACAGGTGTTCTGTATAAATAATAGGAACACAAATAGATTTCTTTGAACTCCCAATAAAAAGGGGGGTACTGGCATTTGTTAGTTATAACAGACACTTTCTCAGGTTGGCCAGAAGCTTTTCCTTGCAGGACAAATAAAATGGGAGAAGTCACAAGAGTATTGTTGAATTAAATTATACCTCGTTTTGGAGTGTCTGCAGTAATGTCATCAGGTTAGAGGTACACATTTGTGCTAAAGTGGTTAGAAGATTAGTGAAATTTTAAGAATTGATTGGCAGGTTACATACTCTGTACTGACCACAGGCTAGTGGCCAGGTGAGGAAAATGAATCGTCAGATTGTTGCTGATAAAACAGCAGTTAGCTAAAATTTGTCAAGAAGCCAATTTGTATTGATATCAAGAACTTCCTTTGGCCTTGTTTAGGATTCAACCAACCCAAGGTCCAAGGAAGGCACTAGCCCTGTTTATCAATTGCAGAATACAGGAGAAGATCTCACAGAATTAGGTGAGAATTATTTACAATGATGTTGAATCAGCTAACAAAACCGGATGAAGTTGCTTGAGGAACAAAAACCAGAAAACAACAAAAAAAAGAAAAACTAAAAAATCCGACCTGTATTAGCTGCACAGGCTAGAGGTTTAGATCAACCTGTACACCTTTTTACACTTGAGGATGAGGTTTATGTTAAAGATTTAACAGGAAAACTGCTGGGAGAAAAACTGGAATGGACTGTACCAAGTATTGTTAACAGTCTCCGAAACAATAAAGATTAAAGAACTTGGATTGAGTGAAGAAATCGCCTACCAGCCAGTGGACAACAGAACGCTTAACACTTTAAGAAAAAGATTAAGGCTAACTGAAGTAAAGTAAACCATAAAGATGGAAAACTGTGAATATTATTGTTAATGTATCCATTAGGAGAAGCTTTGTTTTCCCGTAAGTGGATGCTTCTCAAAACATTGGGGAAGAACTGGCTTGTACAATATACAATAGTATGGCCTTTGCTTAAATGCTGTTTCTTCAGTACAACCTATATTTATTCCATGTACTTTGGGAATCCCTGCAAGCATTCAAACCTTTGGAAAACCATACGAGGTTGTCAAAACTTTGTCATATAAAGCTGAATTTACGTTGGCTTCCTTTTAACCATGAGTAGCCGTGCCCATGAACTATAATACTTTAAAGAGATTTGTTTGTAGGTATGCAAGGAGCCTCAATTACACCTCTCGAGCCTTGGAGGCCTTAAATCTTGAAACGAGACATCTTCATCATCAGTTTTAGAAAATAAATCTGCAATTGATTATCTGTTATTAAGATACCATAAAGGATGCTCTGATTTTGAGGGCATAGGTTGTTCCAATTTGACGGATCAGTCTCAGACTGTAGGAACCACTATAATAATTAGTATGACCTTCTTAGCTCCATACAAGAGCAGGAAGATATAGATTTTTCTTGGTTAACTTCTTGGCTCCTGAACCTGTCCTGGTTGGAATAGTTTTTTCTCAGTGTTGTAGCACTGGGACTATTAGTTCTGTTAACGCGTATAGTGTCTCAATGTGCATTCTGGTGTTGTCAGTGAACAGCAGAAGATTATGAGACATGGAAAAGAAATCAGATCAGCCATGCAGTAGAATCAGGAACACATTTTAACAGAGCTTTAAACAATAGGACCTGATGTGAGTCTTTTGCAAAAAGAATTTGCAAAGACCTTGAAAAAGGAGGGGATTGAAATAGTGATTTGTAAATGGTGGGGATGGAATGTCAACTATAGGGTGTTAAAAAAAAAAATTAAGAACTAAGATAGCGATAACCACCCTGATCTTCTTGTCACCCAGAATCGTTGAGATTGACCACTCGATACGGCCACACCTTAACGACTCTGGGTGGGATTGATCTCATCCCCCCTGGATGTGCAGTGAAGTTCCAGGAATGAAGTGTGCTTGTCCCTTTTGGGAAAATATGAATATGAAGACAGTTCTGTGTATATAAAGTTCTCTGAAATCCCTCTTTGGCAGAAGCACTCTGAGTACAAATCCCGAGTCTTCTCCAGTGCTGAATAAAGTGTACCTGCCTTAATGGTTAAATTAAACTATGAAGTGTAATTTTCTTTGTTTCACAGGTTAAGGGCATCCCTAGGATGTTCCTAGCCTGGTCCAGCCCTGCACTATTACCCATTCCTGCTCTTCCATGTGGGATCTTATGGAGCTGCAATGCACAGTCCAAAAGAGACTCCCGGGCCTTGGTACAGTTGGTAAATGTGAGAGTCCGGCTACTTGTGTTTTTACAAATAGAAGTTTTAGCATTAAGATGAAGGGCCATTACAGGATTGAACTTGTAACACTCCTGCAAAATCTGATTGCATAAGCTGTTTTTCACCAAGAAATGGCTGAACAAGTGTTTTGGACAAGAGAAATGTTATCTCCTGGTACCTTTCTGGTACAGTACAAGATATGTTAGGAATGGAAGAACTTATAAACAACAGATTTGGTAAAGAAATCTAATATATTAAAAAGCAGCTTAGTAATTTGCCTTGTAATAGCTTTCTAATAGACTGTAAATCTGGGGAGAAGGTGGTCTTGCCCTGAAAAGAAACCGGTCTATAAACTTCTTGGCTTTCGACAAAGGTTGAGAACTTCCCTGCTTGCCAGAAGGAGCTGCTCCCGTGACTGTAGTCACAAATAAATAAATAAGTAAAAAATTTTGCTTCACACATGCCTCAGTTTACCTATTTGATTTGATTCGTGAGTGATCCTCACATGAGGGAGGTTTGGGAAGATGAACAGATGTCATCTCCTTGGAGAGAGCTATTCCACACTTTGCAGCAGGTTGTCAGGAGCTCCCTGCTGGAGCCGTGTGGGCATTTGCGGCAGTCTGGGAGGCCTGGGCTCTCGGGATGTGTTCGGGCTCTCCCTGCCCTCCCCTGAGCTGGCAGGCACTGTGCTGGAGCAGGGGGGCCGCAGGCGGGGCACCACTCCTCTGCGGGACCTGGTGGGTGCTGAGCATCCCTCCGTGTCTGCCACTGCATTGCAACAGCACCGCCTCCCTCTCTATGACCTCACTGTGCCGGGTGGGGTCGGGGCAGGCTGGGAGGCCCCCGTTGCCTCTGGAACCAGGCAGTAGCCCACTGGTGGTGGAGCTGCTTTGTCTGTGTCGATCGTGTCCCCGTGTCCCTCACGGACTGGGAACACAGAGAGCTCAGACTGCTTCAGGAGCGCACAGGTTGCTTGTCACAGGTTGTCCGGCTTTGCTGCTTGGCTGGAGGGGGGGAAATAACTCGGGGTTTTACTCCTATGAATCTTAACTCTGCAGCTTTAGCATGGGTCTGCTCATGAAACAGGGTGGAGAGGCCTCCTGTTCCCATAGGAACGGTGCCAAAAGCCTGGAGACACAGGGGTTATCCAATCTGCCATGAATGGGATTCTGGATTTTCAAAGTGCCATTGTTGCTCTTTGCAGGTGACTGAGTCATGGCCACTGGCAAGATCCGTCAGCCTTCCAAAGGGGCTGATGGATTCCAGAGCAGAGTGGCAACATCTCTTAATCGGAAGCTGGTCGGAGCGGCAGAGAAGCCTCTGACTGTCAATACACGCTATGGCCAGGTAAGAGCTGTGTTGGGGCTGTGAAGTCCCTCTGTGTCCCTCCTCTGCCACCTCTCCTGTTGTCCAGCAGCACTGGGAAGCTGGACCCCAGCTCCATATGGGAGCTCCGTATGAGTCGTGTGCTGCTTCCAGGCAAGTCCAGAGTCTTGCCGGAATGTGCCACTGGGAGCCAAGTTAAACGATTGTCCTGGGTGTTGGGCTGGACTAGCTGGAGCACGAGAGTGTACTTCTTTGCATCCTCTGTGGGTGGGCAGTGATGTCTGCTGTCCTGCTGGCACACTGGCCAGAGCTGCTCCGGCTGTACCAGACCTCCTGGAGCTGGGTGTGTGGTGGGCTGCTCCAGCTCTGGCTGAAGACGTGGAGACATGAGTGGTCCCAGACAGAAGAGGTTCCAAACTTATCTGTCAGTGGCACTTGAACAAGAAAAGCCTTTCTGGACCAATTTCTGTAGCTCTTGCTGATGTTTTGTGTTCAGCACACTGCTTTCTGCCCTCATGAAGAAGTCTCTCAGCACCGAGCAGAGGCTGGTCACCACTCGGGAGGTGAAGCGGCCCCGAATTACCCAGCTTCGAGACATGAGTGAAGCCTCCCATCACAAGGTAGCCTTTTCCTGCCCTTCTCTTTGCTGTCTGATGTGTACTTTCAAATCGCCGGAGGCAGTGGATTCCTTCTGCTAGGGGAAGAAGAAGCATGTTTTGCCAGTGAGACATTGAAGTCCTGATCTGCGCTAGGCTGATATAAATAACCTTCGCTGAAGCTGGTGGATCTCCAGCTGAAGATGGAGTCATCTCCCTCCCCAGTTACCGTGGCTAAAGCACAGTGCTGGGAGAAGGCCAGGACAGGACACAAGGGCACGACCCTGCCAGTCTCCATCCTCCTGCTGAACTGTCAAGTGCCCGGAGTCAGGACTCCCTCAGCCATAGCAGCATTGGCCTCTGGAGGCTGTAGGCCCCTGTGGGAATTGCTTAAGATTTGACAAAACCAATGCATTAATGTT
>NC_071410.1:23309107-23373056 GCF_017976375.1 Cuculus canorus
CTGGCTGCAGCCGGAACAACTTTTGCCTTAAGTCTGAGAATGGTAATGCTCAAAAGAACCAGAAGGAAGCAGAAAAACCTGAGCTCACCTTCCCCACCAAGGACTATTGGTCCTTTTGTGAGATCATACCTTGATTTTTCCCTCATCAGTCCTGCCACAAGACCCTTCCCCATTTGCATGCACCTTCATTAACTGAACCAGACAGTTCTGCTTTCAGCAGGCTCACTGCATCCCAAACAGTATTTGCATTTTGATCGCAACCCAGCACAACTCTAGCGCTTGCAGGAAGGAGGAGAGATGGCCCTTTGGAAATCTCTTACACCTCAAGCACCAAAACCCAGGCTAATAATGACTATAATTGCTGTTCCATTTAAAAGGAGGCTCAGGGCCGTGCCTGTCCGCTGGAGCCCAGGTGCTTCACAACACGAGCTGCTTTCAAAGCACTGCTGCTCCCATGTCTGGCTGGGCAGAGCTGCCTCGTTAGGCAGTGCTTCTTCTTGGCAGCTGGAGCCAGCAAACCACATGCAAGCCAGCGTGCCGGTGGTGAATGCATAGAGATGATGAGCTGCAAGGAAAGTGCTGATACCTGGCTGTGAGGAGCAATGATGACACCTTCTTGCCAACACCCTCCACGTCCACCACCAGTGGCAGTTTGTAACTCTTCAAAGTATTGGAACATAGAGTGACCTGGTGGAAGAGAAGAGCAGCAAATGCTTCATCACTCCCAAAAGCCATTGGTGTCCTCCAGTTCTCCTTCCATGTTAAGGAAAGGGAGGATTTTGCCCTAGTTCTTCTGCTGGTCCGCACACACATAGACTGGTAGACCACAGTCTATGAGAGTGATAAAAGTCTTCTGACAATATCTGCTTTGTTAAATACACCACGTAGTTATCGGAGCACACATCAGCTAAATCAAAACACAGTTGGACTAATGCTCTACTCACCACTGTATTAAAATTAAGGGACCAATTTTTAGTCTTGACTACAATCATGAAAAAACAGAGAAAAACTGTTGACGTCAACATAATGAGCTCAATTTTACAGTGGGAAGCTGAGGGCAAAAGGTGGCCCAGCAGACACTGTGCAGTTCACAGGTACCAGAGCTTTTCCAGCCTGCACTGGAGATCTCTGCAGTGAACACAGCTCCTTCTGCTCACCAGGAGCGGCAAAATCAGACCGAGAAGAAAACCAAACTGTTTTATGCAATGACATCTCTCTTTTTAATGGCCACCTTCCGTCCTCATCTTTCCTCTGCCTACAGTAAATCAAAGAAATTGCTCTAAGCACCTCTCAAAACACAGACGGCTTCTTTCCTTGACAATACAGTACAAGACCTTCAGCTTATCATTTTGGAGAGAAAATGGTGTTCCTTCAGAAACGCCCCAGAGTAACCCAGCCAAGAAAAGCCTAACACTAGTGCGTGTCTCTTACTTGTGTATGCTAGCAGCCCTAAAACCCTCTCATACAACAGCAAAGCTTCAGCTCCACCTGCTGAAGCATGTATGGCCAGACAGTTCCCATACCTGGATATCCAAGAATGCCTGGGGGCGGATGGTCCCTCTGCAGGGAGTTATGGTAAATTCAGTTGGCCTGATATACCCTTGAGCTCCCCTTCTCCGGGACAGGTGAGTGTTTCCTGCCATCAGGACAGAACTGGTGGCACTGTGCTCTCCGTTGCCGTCCCCAGGAATGCGAAGGTTGAAGGTCACGGGCATCGAGGAGGTGTTAGTGAGGCGACAGGACAATGTGCGAGGAAAGCCTAGGAAAATGACCCAAGTATGAATTTATGCATCAATTATCCAAGGATTCCTAGTGTGAATATCCTGATAAAACTGTGCTTGGAGTTTAGCTCTTTTCAATCTCAATTACAGCTAATTTGAGAAGCTGAGCAAGTGATTAATTGTCACTGAAGTTCCCTTTTATACTGATCACAGAGATTGCTTCCTTGGTAAGGCCCGCTCTTAGCAATGCTGAACACCAGAAGTTTTTTCCTCTTTAACTGAGGAGCTCTCTCACACCTCCACCCAAAACAGCATGAATTATGTTTCACTTATGAGTGTGAATCCACACAGACCACTTATTCTGAACACTGAATCCATAAAATTCCCCGTTAACTCCGTGAACAAGTAGAATATTGGCACTGAGGAGAAGCTACAGGAAGATAAGGGACAGATGAACTTGGGAACTACAGCATGATGAAACGCACTCCAATGCGGTTTCTTTAGGCAGGATCCTTACGGCATCTCCTGGTTTGGGTCAACCAGGCTGAGCATGGGACAACTTGCAGGTCGCTCCACAGGAGGCAAGCCTGGTGCTGGCTTAGGAATTTGCAAGAGCTGTGCCTCACCTGACCTACCAAATGGGGACATGGCATCCACACTGCACACTGGCTTTGGTTATTGCCCGCAAAGGTATCAGCTTTCCATTCTGCACGTGACACAGCCACACCCGGCCGGGCCGCTCTGCAGAGACAGGACACCGGCCACAGCCTGCTCTGGAGCGGCCATCTGGCCTGGCTGGCAGCTCTGTGAGAAGGAGTCCTCTCCCACGGCTGCTGACCAAGTGCCACTGGAACGCAGCGGGGAGGGAAACCAGCTGCAGACACAGCACGGAGCTCATCTGAGCCATCAACAGTGATTCCAGCAGGGAGGCGGGGGACACAAAAAGGACAAACCCAGACCTCACAGCCCCGAACGGGACCGAAGTCTCCAGACACGGACAGCAGTTATCAGCACAGCCAACAGCTGCCTTCAGCTGCAAAGACCTTGTTAATGAAATCAGATTTAGTAGCACCAGTCTCCTATTACATAACCATATTTCTGCCTGGTGCATTTCTTACTGTTTCATTTACTCAAAAGGAAACAAAGAAGTGCCAGTGTGAGGATGTAGGGAAGGGAGGAAGTGGCTCAGAAATGCAGTGAGTTTTGTTAAAAGGTCTGTGAACAGAGGCACCCTGAGCACAGAATGAGAACGGCCCTTCAATCAATCCACAAGTGATTTTGCACTTAAACCGGAGAACATCTCAGTAGAAAACCTTTTCTGAGACCGAGATGCAAAACCAGAATCTGCATTTCAATGGAGATGCTCTGGTTGCTCAGCCACGGGCTCTGTCAGCAGAGCTGGCCTTTCATCAGGGATGGAGCCCACATCTCCAAGACCATCAGTGCCTGATGAAGATCCAACATTTGGGCATATTCGCTGGTTGGTGACAACAAGGTGCCCTTGTAGTGCTATGTGATATCTCACGCTAAAGGTCAGGTGGGAAACTGTGGCATCAGGAACATTCACCCAGAGCAGCTACAGCCTCGTATGTAGCGCAAATTCCCTTCTCCTGCAGTCCCATACCCTGGGCCCTTCTGGGACATGGACTTTCACAGTCATTCTGCTGCCAAGGATCAGGAGGCTGGGGCTGGACAGACTATGAGGGACACCAGGACACACTCATTTCCTATTCCTTTGCTCCCATTTTACCTCATGGTGGCCGAATGCTGCCTAAGCAACCAGCAGCCCTGGTCTAACACCCCAAAGGCCGCTGCAGAGGAGCACAAGTGACGCATGTTCTCATGCTGCAGCGCTCCACATTGGCCACACACAGACCTCTCAACTCAAGGTCCCAGCCCAGGGTGCACTCACCAAACGAGACGTCACCAAAGTGGAGAGAAGGTACATCAAAATGAAAAGTTGGTCCAATGACACAGCCCCTGTGAGGACAAAGACAGGCATTAGCTTGGTTAGAGACGTGCAAAGCTTTCAGCTTGCATTACCACTCAGATCAACAAAACCTGGTCTCAGAACCATGGTGAGTTTCAAATCAACCAGTCACCCTTGTGCTCAGCATCACATCCGTGTGGACAGGAGGCAGCCCAGGCAAAGCAGCTGGCAGCTGAGAGCCGCTGATGCGGCTGAGGGCACTGCGCCAGGCAGGGTTTGCCCTCAGGTTGCTGCTGGCCCTATGAAGGACCCTGAACAAATGATGGCTCTGTGCCTCAGTTTCCCCATCTGTAATGTGGAACTAGTGTTTCCATGGAGTACAAGGTCATCTTCTCCTCAGATGATTTGGATCCACACAATCATTAGGCATGCAGGATTTTGAAACGTTAATCCAGGAAAGTGCCCAGAATCCCCTTGACCGCAACAAGAACAGCAACGTCCTACACAGCGGCCACGTGAATCTTGGAGGAAAGTACCAGCTTGGCACTGAGGCACCAGCTCACACCCAAGAGCAACACACGTGTTAAACCAAACACGGGCGTTCTGGACTCACTACACCTTCTCACCCATTCTTAAATTCAGCAGCCAGAATCGAAGCTCCCAAACTCACCAACATCCACTGAAATCAGCACTTGGAGCTGCACACCATTCACTAATTTATTTCATGGTTGATGCCACTCAATGCCAGCTCTGCCTCTTAGTTAAAAATCAAGGACCACAGTGAATAGCACGTGCTGGTTTTGCTCACAGGACTGCCACTGGTTCTGTTCTGCACGTGAACAGACCCCAGCATCCTGCAGGAGGGACTTGTGTTCATCCATGGTGTCCCCCTTTCTAAACACCAAAGAAAAAAGCATTCAAGCCTTGTAAGTTTAGTTTCCCAGTAAAGAATAATCACCTCTGGTTTGGGCATCTTCTGATTGCACAGACAAAAAGCACTCAGAAAAAGTGACTTCCAGGGGTTTCAATCCACCGCTAATAAGAATCTTGAGTCTTGGAGCTGAGGCAGTTCCTGAGGATGCCAGGTAGCAAACCTCTGCTAATGATGAAGTTCCCTCTCCAGAGATGTCATGGAATCAGACTGAACTTCCCAAGCCCCAACAGCTGACTTTGGATGGAGCAAAGCCAGCAGACACACTTTCCATTACAGCGCATCCCAGCAGAGGATAGAAAACAACCTCCAAACCAACCACAACAGGGAATCACTCTGGGACACTGCCCAGGATGAGCCTTGCCAGCCAATGGCTGCCATTTCGGCTGAAGGCACTGCGTCTCTGAGCAAGTTACAGAACGAGCAGTCTGAATGACTGCCAGAAGCCTCAGGCAAGGAGACAACCCAGAGCTCTGGGCACCACAGCCTATAACAGTACAGCCTGCAAGAAAATGGGGGGAGAGGAGGTGGTTTTGGCAGCAACAGTAGTTTACAATAGCAGTAAATAATGCATTTATGAAGGGAGATCAGGGTCCTTGCAGAGCAGGGAGGTGGGAGAGGAACCACATGAACTCTCATCCTCGTTCCTTCCTTTGCAGCCCAGTGTCCCACCAGCCAGCTCGCCTCCATTCAAAAGAACTGGGAGTTTGGCTCCATCGAGGTGCTCAAAGCTTCCCAAAGAGGGAGGCTGAGCTTGTCCTCGTAGGTGGGTATCCCCAAGGATTTTGAAAACAAATACCTGGAGCTGTGGGGCTGCAGAACGAGAGATAAAAGATCTTTGAAATCAAGGAGGCAGCTGACACCTCAAAGAGGAGTGGACTGCAATGGGAATTACGGCCAAGAGACAGTTGTATGGGAGCAGATGGGGATGCTGGGGCACCATCCGACCCGCTGCACAGGAGCCACCATCCAGGAATAGGGGAGTACACGGCTGAGGATGAAATTCAACAAAGTAACACCAATCCCCTTTCACTGAGACATACGCTCTGCACTCACGAGACAGAACGGGTTGCGCTGACACAACAGCGTAGAGGGTGGCCACAGGGAAGGGGAGGACATGGTGGGCACTGGGAGCCAGGGCACTGATAGGGAAAAAAGGATAACTTCATTTGGTAATGGGGAAATGAAAAGACCACTGTCCCGCTGCCAGCTCTTTCCTTCCTCAGGAGCAAGGCCATCGTGGGGCAGAGGCAGTGGCACTATCCAGGAAAAACTCTGTTTCACCTGTCATCAGCACATCTTTACAAGCAAAACCTGCCCTCCCACAAGAAGAAAGCTGCTTATGCAATAACATCCTGTGACCAATTTTGGGGCAGGGACAGAGGAGATCAAATTATTTGATTGTGAAATGTTCCTTCCTGATCTCCAAAAATAGCAGCCTTTTCCCTCCAAACACAAAGCCAACATAATTGTCTCTCTACTGAGGCCAACAGCCCCTCTCACCACTCTTCTCTAGCAAAGTATTAACCACGCTGTTCTTTTTTTATCCATTTCCCTTAGCTTTTGGTAATATCAACCATGGATTCCCTTAATTTCTTTACTGTTTTGATCTAGCGCCTCCCAACAGCAGCAGCCCAGCAGCCCGGATGCTGAGGACGCACAGGCAGCTCCAGAGCTCCAGGGCACTCAGCATCAGCTTTCCTGCTAACACCATGTTATCCCCCAGCCCACGCTTAAGACTGGCTGGGACAAGCTTGCAGGCTGCTGGGATCCTGAGAAGGGAGCTTTGCCTCTCCGATCATCAGTTTTTCTTGCCCCCTCCTCCCTTTTGCTTGGTGAGGGTTATCTTTTGCAGTGGCACCAGCCCGTGGCACGATGCCCAAGTCCTCGGGACAGCATTTGCTGCTGGGCTTCCCAACTCCCGCACCAGCGCTTTTCTGCCTGCAGAAAGGAGGCACCGGAGCTCTCCCTGTGCAAGCGCTGGGAGGACAGCTTGTCCCAACACATTAGCATGAGAGATGAAGCTGAGGCTGCTGCTGCCGCCCATTTTGTATGGATTATTAACAGAGGATTTTAAAAACACTGCTTCCGGCTGCAGAATCGCCCCAGGCTGCCCCAGCCTTCAGCCACCTCCCAGGCCCTGCTGGCCTTGCTGTGTGTTCAGGTGGGACGTCTCTGACCATCGCTGCCCAGGGCTGGTACCATCACACTGTCTGCCAGGGCCCACGGGCAAAGAGCTCCCTGTAGGAAGGAATCACTCCAGGTCCTGGGAGCCCAGGCTGGGTGGCAGGCAATTCTACAACTTTCCCCTGCAGCCTTCAGGCAAACTCTTTTCCATCATGGAAATCACTTAAAGCCCTGGGGTTCTCACACAGTGGTAGCAAAGGGTCACAGCAAGAACCCACTGCTGCCAAATTCCGTGCACACAGCATCCTGGAAAATTACAGAGCCACCCACCATGAAGGCAGAGCTGCTTCCCACAAGGACCCAAGGCTTTTAGAGCTGCGCCGGGTATTGAGAGCATCAGAGGCACAGTCACTTCCCCTTGTAGAGAACCGCACTTCATTTGCTGCTGGAATTGCAGGATTCAAACTGGAGTCAAGGTTAAAAAGCCTTGGCTCTTTGTCTTCATCTTGATCCTAGCAACCCCACACTAAGACTTTAGACAACACCTTTTTTTCCCCTCTGCTGCATCACAAAATGAGGTAGGTGGGAGATGATTACCCAGAGGCGGCTACAAATGTGCCCAAAGAGATCCCATATCCCTCCTCACCTGATAGTCAAAGTCACAGGCTCAGAGGATCCATTCACCCTGAACCTGAATTCTTCTGTGAATTTCCCCAGGATGGTGGAACTGAAGGAGATCTTGATGACCTGGAGCCCATCTGGTGAAATAATGCCCTTCCAGGGGAGAAAGGTGAAGCAGGAGCCCAGAGCTGTACTTGGAGGTATCAAGCTGAAGGGAGCATCGATGGCTCCTTTGTTAAACAGGATCACCTGTAGCAGTAAGAACACGAAACAGAAATACATTAAGAAATCTTCCCTTTTACAGAAGGTTGATTTGTGTTTAAATACTCAATATCTGCCAATGGCAGAAGATGCTGTGTGCTGCTGCTTGGTTGAAGTCAAAGAAAATACAAACAGGACAAGTTCTGCCTTTGCTTTTTTTTCATGCAAAGTAGTGATAACTTCACATGAACTGAATCACTCTGGGTTTACCCCGCTGACACAGAGTCTGCTTTGACTTGCAGTGCAGGGGAGCAGCACAGCATCACCCCGTCGATGCAGCCATGCTGCTAAGAGCCCTGAAGGCCTACGGCAGCCTCGCGTGTGACTCATCCACACCAGCTTCTGCTCTAGGTGAGCCTGGTCCTGCCAAAGGCAGAACACATTCAGCTTCCACTGCAGCCGACAAGTTCACTGCCTGCAGCAGACACCTCGGGGCTGCACTAGAACCAACCTCAGCAATGCTCTCCAGCTCTGCTACAGCACATTAGTCAGGGCTTTTTTTTATTTTCACTTCAATGTGACAGTTTCTCAGCCCTTGTTAAGACAGATACGTCAGGAAAGGAGGAGCGGGAGGTGCAGAGCTGCTCCATCTACTCCAAAGAATTTCGCTTCCTTATATACAGCCACCACAAACGAATTTACCATTCTGAGAATTAACTGCAAATTCAGAAATAAGACTATTTTCTTGAACACTCGGTAGATCAGCTGCCTTGAACGAGTGACACAACCCCACAGCGTTTGCCAAGATGCACTTCTTTTCATGTCAGGGAAGGAGCGCCCACATCTGCCTGCATGCTGTCACCAAGAAACCCACCCAGAACAGAGCCCTAATGTTACTGATTGCTTCAGGGGGAAGCCCTGCCACTGCCGCGGGCTGATCTCTCTGCAATGGACTTCTGCTCCCTAATTTTTGTCCTTGCAGAACCTGTCAGAAAAACTGAGATGGAAGCAGAGAGATGTCCATGCTTTTTACTCTTGCAGCTGCTGTTGAAAATATTCCTGTACTCCAACCCTGCAGTGGTGGCTTGAGAACTGCTCTCTCCTCTCATCTGATTTACACCTTAGTTACAAATCACACTCAGGGATTCTACGCTGAGTTGAGGTTTTAGCTCCAGCCTTGCTGCTTAGTGTGGCACTAACAGCGTCACCTACTTATTCACATTTTCTCAGGTAAATTGATAAATTGATACAGACAGAATCGATAAAGTATCAGCATTGAAAATGCAGAGACCACAATGTTTTGGTTAGAAAACAACTTAATGTGTCCTTTCCTGTCACAGTCCATCTTTTGAAAGCATTTGGCATGATGTATCACCTCATTTTCTACCTCTTTTCACTGCTCTATCTTGTTTTTTACAGAAGTCTTGACAGTGGGGGAAAGAGGGGCGAATTTGCAAATATGTAGACAGTTTCGTTGCTTCTTTCCAGAAATGATTTGCTCTCTTTAGAGACAGAGATGTTCCAAGGCTGAAGTGGCTTTTTGTGCTGTTGGGTTATTTTTGCATGAAGCCTCCCAGCTGACCTCAAAGGGAGGTTGCCCAAAGGCAGGATTTAGGGCCCCATGAACAACACATGCACATTTTAGACCTCATCAAAAAGCATCCACATTCTGTGACACCCCCCACCCCCAATTCGACTGTTACGTCACTATTCCCTGCCCACAACTGCCTGAGTTGCCAGAAATCCCGCAGGTCCACAAGGCTCACAGCTGCCCAGAAGCCATCAGGATCCACCCCAATTCCTGTGAACCCCTACTGCTCACCTCATAGCTGTGGGCTGATCCAGAAAAAACATTCCCAATGTCCAGCTGCTCCAAGCTGAAGCGGAGCCGGGGCCCTATGCCCTCCGCTTTGATGTGGAGGGGCAGCCTGGCTTCACGGCCTGGGGAGAGATTTCTGTTTCAGTACAATGTTTCCCACTGTTACCCCGGGTTTTCCAGGTTGCCTCCATGCTAGTCCCTGACTCCAGGCTGGAAGAGACCAGCTCTAGATGCTTCAGGAGAAGATATAGGACCCTCAGGAGGTAAGCCCTTGGGCTGCTGCCTAATTTTTAACCAGTCCCTGGGGCTGGTTTCTAGTTTAGTGACCAGCTTGCACCCTGAAGAGTTTAAAACATGATCTCTAAATTCCTTCCCATGTGCTTAGATGAGCTTTGAAATCCACTTGGTGAAGGCACAAAGCTCATGAAACAGAACTGAAGAGAAAATACGTGATTTACGGTGATGCAATCGGAGATGAGAGCACAGGAGCTGAGACACATGAGCCCAAGCGAGGTGAAGCTCCCTGCTAACAGTGATGCACACGTCACAGAGTGGCTTAGAGCAGGCAGAGCATCTCAGCCACCACCTGTGCCCAGCACACAGCTCCGTACCTGGCTGTTTCAGGGCTCACCTCTGCAGCAGCGCCTAAATAAGAAATAGCTTTAGGATCTCCAGAGAGGAGAAGCACTCACCTATTCCTACCACGATACCAAAAGCTCAGCTTTGGAAAGACACCTGCATGCTGAGCAGGGATGGAGATGCAGCCTCCTCACAGCTGAGATCAGCTCAGTCATAAATGGACGGCTAATCTGCACACCCCTTGTTGCAAAGGCAGCCTACATCACAAGGCTCATCGCTTATTTTATATGCTAATTTATAATTTTATATGCTAATTTTCTTCCATAAGTCTGCTAGGATGACATCGTGCAGGATCTTTCAGTCTGAAGGCTATTCTGAACCACTGGAATAGCCCAAAGTGCCTCAATCCTTGCTCATGTTTCAGCTTGGGTCTCCCTGCTATCCAATTCTACTCTGTGCAGAAAGTGAGCAGCACAAGGAGGAGAAGAAAGCCCCAGAACCTGGATATAACCTTCTTCTGTCCTTCAAGCTCCTATTCTCCAATGCTCACCATTAATTAAAGATTTGGAACTGAAGGTTGAGGACTTTTTTTTTTTAAATCAGTCTGTTGCAGAGTTATTCCAGAATGTCCAAGATGACTCTTGACTACAAAGAGCAGCACAGCACAGTGACTGGATCACACCTTGAAAACACTCTCCTGGAACAGCCTTTCCAATGATTGCTGACTTTCCAATCTTGCAACCATGAGATGATTATATTTCATAATGTCCAAGGTAAGAAAGAACAAACCAGGGAGCTTTTTGTGAATTCAACATTTTTAAAGTGGATCCCGCTAAAGCCCAGCTGACAGCAGAGATGAGAGTTATGTTTCACAGCTCAGGTGTTAAACTGGATGGCTGAGTGTTTCTCTTCCACAGACACTGTAAAAGTGTTAGTATTGGGTGCTCACTGTCAAAAGATTTCTCCATCTTTCATCACATGTGGCTTAATTGTCCTTAACAACTCTGGCCTAAACCACCTCTCAGGAAACCGCAAAGATTTCCAAGTGACCAGCTGTTGTCCGTGATCTTGCTGAGACACGCCCCATGGCCACTCTCATCAAAAAATCAATGGCAGTCTTTCCCCTTCTGCAGTAGGTCCTCAGCGTCTGAAGAAGGTCCATGAAAACCATCTTTTCTTCCACCCCTACAGTGACCCTGGAACTCTAGGAAATCCTAGAAATTTTGCTCTTCCTCCTTCCTCAAAGACTGCTTTTTCCAAAGGAGGAGCAGGAGCCTACAGGCAGCATTCAGGACAGCTGACAGACGAAAAAGAGAATATGTCCTCCTCTTTGCTGGAAGCTGGGGCTTTCAGTAGCGTCCAGCCCATGCGCGAGGCCTGGGTACCACTGGGCATAACCACAACACATCCTGGAGTGGACAGACCAAGGGCATGGAGAGGCTACAGCTGCCTTGCCCTCAGTCCAAAGTCCACACCTGGTACTATGGAGTGAGAACTTGGATCTCAGTAGGAATAATGCCCCGGCACGTCCTGCACGGTTCATACTCTGGCATTGCCGCCTTGCTTTCAAAGAAAGAGGGGTGTAGCTGCCCCAACAGTACAGGACTTTGCTGCTGAAGTCCTTTGCTTCCGCTGCTTTCTGACACAGCTTCTTGTTCAAGCATGTCCTCATGTTTGGCAATTCCTTTGGAACACGATTCTCATCTGACCGTGTCAGCAATGAGTTTTACACAATGTAGGACAATTCTGTCACACGGCGAGGGAGCAATCATCATTTGGGATTTAGCGTCATCCTGCAGTAGTGGCTTAGAATGGGCTTTTGCAAGGTGTAACCCAATGCAGACTAACCCAAAAATGAATTTTCGGTTGCTGAGCCTCACACTGCGTGCTCCCTCCCAGCGCCCAAGAGCCACGGCTTTATTTGCATGAATAATTTAAAAAGTTCATTTTGAGCCTAAATATTTGCCAAGAGCAAATTTTCAGACCACTGCCTAACTGCCAGGTTTGCAAGGTGCCCAGTACTGATAAGTTCTGTAAAGCACTGATCCAGAAGCGTCTGCTAAGCCATGAACGCAGCTCCTGCAAAAAAAGCCGAGGCCAGCAAAGTCCCTTTCCAGTGAGGCAGGAGATCAGCTGCAAAATTCACAGTACTGCAACTGTGGCAAACCTGCCAGATAATCTCAGCAAGAGGCACTCATGCCATCTGCACATCATGCTCCAAAGGGATTTGTGAATGGCACACAAATGCATGAACAAGGCAGTGACAGAAGCCAAGAAGCAGAATTCATTGATCCTCTAGTTAAAGATCATCATTTTCTTCTTTAAACTCTTTGCACACAGGTACTTCGCCTCTGAGACAGTTTCCATCCTGGCAATCGAGTGGATCAGCTCTGTTTTGTAAGGGGCAGGGGCAGGCGCATCATTGAAATGACCTCCTAGAGGTCCTCTTCCAAGGAGCCAGTGGAAGAGTTCACCTCTCCCCAGGGCCCATCAGGGTCTTTCAAGAACAGACTCCTCTTGCTAAATGCACATCATTTACCCAGCTCTGTTCCTTGTAACAACCAGACCAGCTAAAGGTTTGCACACAAGTACTTTTCCTGTTTCTCTGTAACAAAAAAGCTTTCCTGCCACAACCCCTAGAGAGCCCTGCAGCAAAGTGAGGGACACCCCTATCACCAGTGCAAGAATCTCCGAGCCAGGAGCACAGCACCGAGTGAGGAATGCCCTGCAAGCACCTTTTTAAATCAATCCTTTCCTTCCACAGCTCCAACAACTGCAGCTGGTGGGCAGGAAGATGTTTTGTTGACACACAAGCCCTGTGGCATTACCGCAGGGGGCGTTTGCCCAGTAAACCCTGCACAGCTACTGTATAAAGCTGTTTCGTCACCTTTGTATCTGTCAGCTTCCAGCAGTAAGGAAAGAAACAAAGCAGCTGGGTCAGTGATTTCTTCACCTTCCAGAATGGCAGCTGGGCTGCTGGAGGACCATGGGACTCTCATTTCTTCCCCTCAGATGGGGAAAACCATAATGTTCACCGGATGGAAATTTGGCAGTCATGTCCCACTCTTGAAAACCACCTATAGGAGCGCCATGCAGAGGCACAAAGGAAGGACAAAGTAACTTGAATCACGCAGCTTGCTGTGAGGGGCAAAGCTGGGTGGGGCAATGACAACTGCTCCCAAAAAAAAGACTTGACAGCACTTCTGAAAGATGGGATGAACATAAACAGACTGCTTGGACTCTGATTTCCAGGAAGGGTGCTCACCCTGCTGCTCACAGCCAGCCCTGTGCAATGCTACCCATATGCACCATGGACTCCAAACTACAAGGCGACAGTTCCCACACAGGCAGATAAGCATGTGCTGGCCAGAGGAGGTCCTTTCGCAGACACCCTGTGCTCAGCAGGGCTCAGACACCTAAGATCTGGCAGCGTTTGGGCAGTGGGAGGTGATCAGGGCCCTGGGAGCACAGTGGCAACTCAGCTCCTACTGCCTCAGTAGTCTGATGATGCATCTGCATAATCAAGACTCATCTTGGAGGGAAATGGTCTACAGGAGCTCTGTACTTGTCCATTAAAGCTCTTCTGCTCTGTAGTTCTTTGGCCTTCACAGACACCTAACAGGAGAGCAAATGCTGGCAAAGCCCTGGCAAATTCATGCTTTGATTATTCCGGGATCAGTGATCCAAGCTTATAGTGAGGCATGCGGAGAGCTGGTCTTGGACAAGACGCTACCTGGAAACCACAGGGACAGTGGGCACGTGCCAGCACGGCCCTGCTGATCGCTGACCCTTCCTAGCAATTACACAACAGCAGAGTGAGCTGAGAGACTAAGGAGCCATACCTGAAATGTCGCAGTAGACCGTTTGTTGATAGACTCTGGCTTCTCGGGGTTTGAAGATCACATTAATTTCAACCGAAGAATTTGGCAAGACATCTCCCTCCTAAAATAGAAGCAGATGACAAATCATGCATCTTCAAATATTACATCTCTTGTTTTCAGCCCTGGCCCTGGAGCACTTTTCAGAGCATCAGTGCAGAGCAAGGAGCCCGCAATACCTGTCACCAAAATTTGTAAGAGAGTTTGGAATCAGCTGCAAAATAAACTTTCTAAGTCCCCTACCTTTACCGGCACCTGGGAGAAGCATTTGGTTAAATTCAGGCTATAGTGAAGGTACCAAACTGGCTCATACTCCAGCAAATCAGGCAGGATTTCTTCAGAAGTACCAGGCACTTTAAGGGACCTCTCCCCTCTAAATCTTCTGCTGTATCCTTGTGGCACTATGGCTACAGGAACGCTTTGACTCGGATCAGAAAAGACTGAGCAAATCAAATGTATTTTTCCATTCTCAGTTACAAAGGTGCTGCACTTCCACCCTTCCCCTGCACAGCTACCTGAAAGTACACAATGCGCCCCTGTGAGCCGGGGCTCTCGGCACCCGCAGAACAAGCCCTCCTGCCTGGATCAATGGAGAACAGACTCCTTCCTGCTGACGGCTGTTTCTGCCCTGTGCCGTGAGCAGTCAGCCAGCACACAGGCTCTTCCAGCCGACTGATGACCTGAAGGAGTCAGATGCATCCTGTTTTTCTCTGCAAGGTGAACACATTCCTGTTTCCCTGAACACAGGCTCGGATAAGAAGAGGTGGGATTTGCTTACAGCTCCACACATCTTTCAATGAAGAAACTCTTTTCCGTTTTGCGCTCTTGCTCAGGGATTTAAGTCTGGGTTGTGCTAGCAGTGTGACTGCAACTGTCTGCTTTTTCCTCAGGGCCTTCTCCCTCTGCGTCTCTCCCAGACAGAGCCCCAGCACTGGTGTTCAGCCCCGGAGAGCCCTGCTGCGTGATTTTGGAGACAGCCCTGGTTTTTGAAGCCTCTCAATCACTTCTTGCAACTGGTTTAAACAACAGCACCACTTCCATCCTCTCAAGCCCTGGCCTGACAAATGTCTCTTCATGTATTGTTGACATAAATACGTGCACCTCTGACAACTGTAATGTTTCTCTACCAGGAACGAGGAGTTTAGAAGGAGACAAAAAGAACGGAGGTAGTTCTCTGTCATTGAAGTGAGGCTTTGACTCTGCTTGCTGCTGCGCATCCTCAGTGCCTTCTCCAACACTCCCACAGCATAAATATTAAATAACTGTAAGCCTTCCCATCAACTTAGCGCTTACGGCTCAAAGGGCTGTCCCCACACAAATCACAGAGCTGTGACACAGGGAGTTATTGGGCTGCAGCTGCAAATAATTCCCTAAGGTACAGTCCGCTCAGAGTCAACAGAAGAGAGGGAAGAACAGGTGGAAGAAACTGTTGTCAACACCAACAAACCACCACCGCCACCACAATAAGAAGAAAACAGAAGTCTAAAAGCATTAAGTCACTTGGATCCTTCTCAAAACCTGGACCAAGCACATTTGCTAGATCAAATGTTTCATATTTCTACCCAGAAAACAAATGCAGGAAGATGAAGTCTTATGACACGACAACACACTTGCTCGAAGCAGCAAACCGGGGACATCAGCCTGCAACCCGCAGTCACCGTGCTGCATATCAGAGCCTTTGGCTCCCACAGGGATGCTGCAGGGACATCATCACCTGCAGTACCAGGACTGAGAACTGTGGGCAGACAGACTCAGGACCCCACCTTAATGTACTTCACAAACTGAAGAGCAGGTTAAGCTACTTGTGGAGACACAGTACAACTGTAATGAAGCAGGAGCCCTCCAAAACTACTGCTGACACAGCACACGATGCTCTTAATGCTCAGCTGATCAGCTCCCACGCTCTACAATTTCCCTATCACTCTGACATAATCTCACGGTCACATCATGGTGCTGTCAGCTACAGTGGCACAAAACTGCAGTTGTGCTGACATTGGTGGCTCTCAGCCTTACAGGAGCTACAGGAGAAACCGAGAGGAGAACACGATCCCCTTCCAAGGGGGGAGGAAATTCCATTTCATCTATCTTAAATAAAGAAGAGGTTGAGATTATTCTAGAGTCTACTCCAAGATGAGAAGGGATTTTGCACTACTCAGACAGCAGGCATTCTTCGTCTCACACCACGCAAATACTCAGAATCAGGGCCCTGGTTGATTGAAGGACATGTGGCTTTGCTTGCATAAACAGAAAAGCTGTACCTATGTGCAACAGAAATCAAAACGTCCTTGTGTCCAGGCTCACAGGTGACACTGGAAGGCAGATTCAGGCATGGTTAAAGTCCAGGTTGTGTGAAGGGATTGGTATTTCTGTGATTAAACTTGGCTTGAATTTAGCCTTCTTACCACAGACCATCTCATTCTGCTGATCAATATGTGAACCAACAGTGCTCTAAGACCTTTTGCTAATCCCCTTACACTACGTGTAAGATTTGACCTTACATGTAATAACTGATACCTCTGAAGGCTGTAAGGACACTTAAGTGCCCTCAATTTATAGCCCTTGCAACAGAGTTCACCTTCAGGCAGCTCTGACGGCCTGCCAGGAGCCCACAGTTCAGAAATGCTTTTTGCAATAAATTCTCCCAGACGCGTGAGATAAACCTGGACTCTTCTTTCTCAGCACACCCAACCAGCTGATGCGGGATTGTCAAGTGACCTTGTCAGGGAGGAGAGGGAGGAGGAGAAGCAAGGGAGCTTCTCAGCTATCACTTACCACTGGGTCAATGGTGAAAACATCGTTTGAGAAAAGCATGGAGTCTCCTTGCACTTTTGCCCTCTGGTTCTGGAAGCTGCGGGAGAGAAGGCGAGCGTGTTCTCGGAGAGTGGGGACCCCCGTGCACTCCTTGAGGAAAGAATCCATCTCATTCTCCCGCCTCTGCAGCCTGTGGCACAGCCTGCGGGGAGAGACAAACCAAGCAGATCATTTCATAAGCAACATCTTTGCAGTCACCGTCAGGTAAGCACAAGGGCAGCAACACGCTCGGGGAGGAACAGCAAGAGCTCAGCAAGGGGCTGATCCTGTGCCACGGGGTCCCAAGGGATCCAACTGCCATCTGCTGTCCTCTGGCATGGCAGGCAGTTTTACTCCACACTTACAAGCTAAGAAGAGGTTTCATGAAAGCCAGCAGCCCCCGAGAGCACGAGCTGGCTCAAAGCCACTGCCACGACTGATGGAGAATCCAACAACAACTTCAGCTGGCTTCTCCTACCATAGAGCTGCGCAGCAGGAGGCAGATAAAGACCAAGGAGCACCCACTGCAGTACTTCACTGGGAAGGGAAGAAAGAGCTGCATTTTCACTGCAGGTTACCAGCATCACTCTTTTCATCTTCCCTTTCCGACTGGCAGGGATAAGCAAAGTGTATCTGCTCTCTGTGCTGCCTTCCAGCAGGGCATCCCACAACGCTTAAAAAGCAGATGAACTAATTCAGGTATCGCATCAACTAGGTGAAATTTAATGGGGTTGCACACATGAAAACAGAGGCCCTGAGAACGGAAGGGGCACCTGAGAACGGAAGGGGCAACTCTGAATCCAAACCCTTAACTCTAGCCTTAATCCACCTTTTTCCTTTTTGGCCTTCAATGCAGAGCTTTGATGCAGCTCATCTCTCCCACACTTGGTAGTTGTAGCAGAAATCATTCACAGCCAAGAGAAGAAAAGGGAGCACTGCAGCAGTGCAGCTGCTTCGCAGCTGGCAGACTGCTCTCCTCCCTTCCCACTCCATACCCTGGCCATGAATAACCAGCAGGAGACAACTCTGAGGGATGAATGGAAGGCTCCATGTGCAGCAGACGGAGGGGCAGCAGTACGAACAGGATAGCTAAATCCAAATGCAGATAGAAAGGAACCACGGTCATGGAAGCTTCGAGCTGCACACAGAGCCATGGCCAAATGCTGTCACCAACACCAAAAATCCTCACTTCAGCTCACTCCCATAGAGCGCAAGGAGAAATGTTTCTCCAGGGCTGACAGACAGTGCTGTGCATGGGAAGGGCTTCTAGTCACTGAGATGAACAACCCTCAACTTAACCCATCAACAGACAATAATTCCATCTTTACATCCCAGAAAGTCCTGCAGGAGGGAGACAGAGCAAATCCCTGGATAGACCTTATAACAATCGGGGTCATTTTGGGTCACATCCCAGTGCACGGTCGCACACTGCCTCCTCCCTCGAAGAAGTCCTCCCTGCTCCAAGACCTCAAAAGTTTCTCTGAGAGCAGTACAGTGACCCTGGAGCTATGGCCATCCCTAAGATTGCAAGTAAGGAAGAAAAAAACCTCCTGGTCAGCGTTGAGGACACAAACTGACACAAAATCAAATGAAACTAGAAAAAAAAAACCAAAACAAAGGTCAAAGTCTACTGTGGGGAAACCTGGTTGCTCTTGAGGGGAAAGAGGATCACTCAGGGTCCAGTCTGAGACACAGGCAGGTAGGGAGAGATGGAAAAGGAATGGTCCAGGGAAGTACCAAGAGAAGGTCATGAGATTTTCTTTTAAGACATTGAGCTTTCACGGAAGTCATGCATGAGTAATTAAAAATAGAGAGCGGTGGAACACTCGTTTTGGCCTTCAAGGCATTTCTCATCTAATTACACTGAACCTTATTTGCTCGGAAGTCCTTAAAAAGTGTGCAGGTTTAGGACAGTTTCCTGGTCAGTGATGGGTTCAGACTAACTCCTAGAGACCTACATCCATCCAAGGCTGAGAAGTCACACAAGGATTTCACAAATCACCCAAGCTTTTGTGTGTAATTTCCAATTCACCTGCTCAGCTGTGTTTCTCTGCTGTCCTAAATGGGAACTGCAAAGTTTCAAAAGTTTTTTGAACAAAACCCTTTGAAGAACCCACCCCATCTCTCACTACCACAAAGACACGGGCAGCTGAAGCCCAAATGCGCTTCCCAGTGCTGTGCCGTCCTATCTTCCCCACAGAACCCCCCACCTCCAAACTCTCAGGAAGGGCACAAACACCTTATTCTGCTGGAAACTAGGACCAAAGCACTCTGCTCTGCACCCTGCTGGGAAAGCAGTTGCCACATTATCAAAGCCGGAGCAGAAGCAACTGCAGTGACTGTCACAATAGTTCTGTTCCCTGAAGCTACATTAAGTCCCAGGTAATGACTACTGATACTTGCTCAGCCTCGTGGACCCTCTGTAGCCCATGGATCTCTGGACCTCAGTGGTCTCTGGTCCCACAAAACACAAATTTGCTGTCAGGTCACTGCAATCAAACTTTCCTCCTCAAAACAGAATCCTCAACTGGAGCATGGGTGGAACTGGAATGGGAAGTGCTGAGCTCCGTTATCCTGGAGCTCAGTGACATCCCCTGACACTGTGCATGGTTTACTTGTCCTAAACCATTCCAAAGCACTGACATCACTCTGAGGCCATACGTTAGTTTTACCCTTGTGCAGAGCATCCAACTGAAAGGAGCTTTTCAAACTAACCTCAGCTTTTGCTGATCTTCCAGTTCCCGAGTAGCAACAGCCTTCCACTGGAAGTGGGCTGTAATTCCACTTTGATTGTGGAGGACCACAGAGCTGCAGTTTGCCATAGTCAGGTAAGTCTTCTCAATTGTCAAGAAGCTCCTCTTCAGCCCAACGCTGACATCTACAGCTGATCCATAAAGGCTTGTGCAGCTATCTTCACCTGGAACAAAGCACAGGAGAGTCTTTGCTCACCTCACTTGCTGATACTAGAACAAAGCAAATCACCGGTAGCAGAAGGAAGCATTATGGCTCTTTGCAGTATTAACAGTTCCACACACCAGTACATTTACCACATCCTGACAGCTGCATGTGGACTGCATCAGGATGTCCTGGACACCACATTAAGTAGCCTGTTTCCGTGTGTTTGTAGACATTCCTCCGCAAGGTGACACTACTGACAGTGAGATTTTTCAGATGTGCCCAGGTGGCCTTTGGGTTGCCACCCCACTCAGGTCACAAGGAATTCTGGATTGAGGTCACTCAGGTGACCGAGGAGTCCCAGCTCAGTCAGGCCTCGTGCAGAGCCTCACGCAGACCTGCCACCAGGGCTGTGTCTCTCCTGACCCCTTGTTGCTGACAAGCAAAGGTATCTGGGGGCACATGGGCAGAAAAGGGAGCTTCAGAGGAACAAGTGAAATAGCAGCACAAGGCAAAAATTAAACCAATATAACGTGCATTTGATCCTGCGTGAGTCACACCAACAGCAGCATGAGGTACTGGGAACTGCTGCCCCTGGTGAGTCAAGCAAGTCAGCACAGCAAAGCACAGAAAATGCCTCCCAACCTCCCAGACTGCTGGTTTGCTCTTAGAGCTTCTGTTTCATAATAAACAGTCAGCTGTTGGTGTTTCTGAAAGAGCCACATGGCTGCTTTTTGTATGTGAATCACAGGGAGTCTGACCTAGTGCAGGACAGAGCAGCCAGGGCTTGCCACGTGAGGCTGGGTGACACTGCCTGGTGCCCCGCTCTACGCCTGCAATAATTGATTAAATATTTCCATTTCGCTTTAGCAACTAATCTCAGCAGCCTTTAGTTTATTTGCATGCTCTGAAGCTGGAGAGACAATCCCTCAAGTAATCATGTGCCCTCCTTCTTAAAGTTTATTTAAAAATAACTGCATCATTGCACTGCCAGGCAGGAACAAATCCTGGTTTCGTCACCCAGGCAGCTGCATATGTTCCTGGGACCTCGCCCATCCCAGAGCCAGCAGACAACTTGATCCCTCCAGCCAACATGCAAAGATTCAGCATGGAGGAACCAGGTGTTTCAGTCCAGTAAGAACAAGACTCAGGTTTTCAAAGCCATCCATGAAGATCCTGACCCTGATTACTCACTCTATCTTTTCATTCGCAAAGTATAAACCCTACAGCCCCAAACTCCAGTGTCACTACTGATGTACCCCGATTTACCCCAGAGAAAGATCGATCCCTCTGAACTTTATCACATAGATTCTCTATATGTATGTAAGCGAGGCATTTTCTGTGCTTCTCCATCTGAAATGTCAGTAGCTCTTTCAAGAAAGTGTAATCCAAACCCACGAGCTTCTCAGAGTGGGCATAAGCCATTCTCTGGGAATATGTCACCAAGTGACAAATATTAAACAAAGCTAAGATAACTCACAAGGCCATAACAAGCATTTAGAAGATGCAGGAGCCATTTCAAACTTGAAACAACCAAAAAGTTCATCACTGAGCTCAAGCATCACAGTGTGACCTATAGTAGGACATCACGCTTCCCAGGACCAGTGTCCAGGAGCAGGGACAAATGAAACCTCTCTTTCAGGCAAGAGCAAATGCACAGCAAATGCACTGGTGTGACGGAGAAAGTGTCTTGTTCCGGATCATGAGATACCTTCGCTGAACCAAGGCCGGCAGAAGTGTTTTAACAGGTCACACGCGTTTCTCAAGTTTCCCCCCTTACCCTTCAAGTGACTCAGAAAGCTGACAGCATTTCTGCGGCCTCATCTTGACTTCTCGTACTCTGCTGTAGATTTTGTATCTATCTCAGGAGGCAGTGAGCACTTCCTGGCAAACCGCAAGAGCCCTCAAGTCCCGGCTACTCGAGTGCTGATGCTGTGAAGCATGGGATACAGACGGGCAGGTGGCAACACAGAAAATGGGGCTGTGGCGAGACAATGGAGAAGCGGCATACGGGACCGAAGTGTGTGAGAGAGAGCAGACGTTGGGAAGAGGCCAAGCTGGGACAGAGACGTACACCTAGAAAGGGTAGGAAGACAGCTACGACAACAGGGAATGGTGGCAGATGGTTCTCACTGGGTGGCTGGGTGACACCCTGCTGACATCAGGGTCCCCAGGGATAGGCCAGCCCACGGCAACACAGGACACAATGGAGGACTCAGCCTTTGCCTCTCATCTGCTCATTTTTGGCACTGAAACATACGGAGGTTTTGAAAGAAAATGTTTTAGGAGCAGTCTGCAAAGCAAGCTTAACATTATTCTGTTTAGAAAGGGCTCTGTTTCAAAGGAAGCTGAGAGTGTGCAGCACTTACCTGTGTCATAGTGAACTACCAGGGACCCGGAATGATCCCCGATTTTCAGCGGGTGAAACTCCACTGTTACTTGTGACGCTTCACCAATCCCAAGGTTCCCAATGGAGGGATCGACAGAGAAAGGGCTGCAACACAAACAGAGATATCAGGACTACTGTGAGAGACTTGGGGATTATATTCCTTTTGCAGTCTAGTTCACTTCAGCTCACTTACGCAAGGAAGGAACAATCAAACCACAGTCAGCAGAAGCAAAATGCAACTTCCAGAATCAGCAACAGAGCTGCTGACTCTCCCTTCTGAAGGGATCCAGCGCTTCAGAAGATCCGACGGTATAAAATGACCTCATCTTCTCCATACTCTCCACCCAGCTCTTTGCAGTGAGGCTCAAGAGTCTGGCTGTGAGCAATACGGTCAGAGAACGGTCTTTGAAGAGCACAGAGGTGGTGAGACCTGTTTGCACACACAACTTGACCCTGACTGCCTCAGGAATTCTGCCACATATAAACCACCACTCAAGAGATACAAATGTCAAGGCAATACCTGTCCCAATGAGATCACAGTCTATAAATCAGACAGGGAGAATAAAAGTGTTCCTCGAAGACCAGAGAATAATTATGGCTTAATTTTCAGCATTCACTTTTTACCTTGAAAAAAGAACCTGGCTGAGGCTAAGAAAGGTCCACTTTTATCAGCATTGCAATGAAAGCTGCTCTGAGAAAAGGAACCATCAGACAAATCTCAATGAGTGCAAACACAGACTAGATACTACACCATGGAAACAAGAGACAAAAGGAGAATCCCATTTACAGCCTGAACCATTAAACACGGAGCTAAATTAAACGCCATTAACAGAAGCCTATCAAGGTGAACTTAATGGAGGTTTTCTCTATTGCCAAGCAATGTAGTCTGGGAATCTGGGCTGTAACCCAAGCATGGAAACTGTCTGCTAGGCCCAGCAGACAAATTCTGTGCAATGTGTTGGAAATAATTATGAAAGTGTGTTGGTGTTCAAATTAATATGAGTGATGATGATATGTTGCCAGCTAAACAGCTCTTGGCTGACAGATACAAAACTCAATGCTTTAGCGCTTAGTGATAAGCCAAAGGAAACACTTCTGCGCAATGGCAGCTGCACCGGGTGGCTCTTGTACAGCCACACTTAGAAAACAAAAGCTATTTGGTTTAGTGCTTTGCTGGTGGTCAATCTGTCGCCCTAAAAACACGTCCTGGAGAGTTTTACCATGATTAGAGATCGCGACATGCTGCGGATAGCCGGGCCTCTTCCCAGTCTCTGTTCTCCAAGGCCCCGGCCTCTGTTTGGGTGCTGCTCTAACTCCCAGCTCCTCCTTGCAGTGCCCTAACTTCCTCGCCTTCTCTCAGCTGCTCTCTCTTGGAGTGCTCCCTCTCACCCTGACCTCCTCCTTTGAGCAGTCTTCCTAATTTCTCTGCCATGCCAGGCTTTATACACCCTTTATACACCCTCGTTAGCAACTGCCCTGGTGCTTGGCCACTTCTCAGGATCCCACAGCTGCAGCAATTAAGACGAGCTCAGCTGCCCTACGATTATCTCTTGCTTACAACCCACAATTTTCTGACATTTACAACATTACATGCGAGAGAGGAGACCAGGAAAGGCACTATCGGTCTCAGAACAGGATCGCTGCTCTGCACGGTCCCGTATCTGCACCGATGGTTCTGCCAGGACTGTTGCTGGTCCCTGCTGTGCTTGGGTGGGATCATTGCCTGATATGGGAAAGAAACAGGATTCTTCTTTCCTCTTCTTTTGCCGGAAGTGTTGTCAGAACTGAAAAGCTGCTGCTCAAAGACAACTACCAGCTAATGATCTCCTGGCCTGTTGAGTGGTGGATTGGTCTGATTCTCAAGACAACCTGACACGCCAGCTGGGAGGCCAGTTTTTCCCTGTGGGGTTTGATGGAACCAAGGTTCCCTTTGGACCCCACGGGTAGGGATCTGGACAACCTCTCAAAGCACAACGGGCAAGGAATCAGCCACTGAGTGCTGCTATCAGGGGACTCAGATGGGGCAGAGGGCCCAGAGGCACTCAGCAAAAAGAGCTGCGGCAATGCAGCGCTGACACGTCACGCAGCACGGTCCCCAGCACTGGAATGCAATAACCACTCCTGGCACACCAGGGCCTTGTTGCATAGGGAGAAAATGGTTCTTCAGGTCCTGGGATGCAAGGGAACATCCTGACCTGGCCAACAGGAGGGGACACTCAAGTTGTGGAGGGTTGTATACCAGCTGAGGGAAGGAGTCGACTCACCGGAGGGCTGGGCTGCTATTCAGAGGGACCACAAAGGGCAGAAAAAGGCTGATGGGAACTACATGCATCTCGGTGATGAAAAATGCAAATTCCCGGATTCAGGATGGAATAATCCCTAGCAGTGTGGGCTGGGCACTGATGGGATAGAAAGCGCTTCTACAGAAAATGACCTTAGGGCCTGAAGCACAGGACAGACAGGGAGATGCTGAGATAAGTGGGTGTCTACAGCCTTAAGAAGGAAATATCAAGGCTGGTCTGACTTGTGCTCCTTGCAGCCCTGATCAAACTTGGACACTGGCCTTGCTTTGAGCGGGGTGTTTGCTCGGATAATCTCCAGAAGTCCCTTCCAATCGAGGGTATTCTACGGTTTTATCTTCTAAACCAGCCCAATTCCATTTTACGTATTCACCAAATTTCTCATATTCCCTACACATCTGTGCATGTACTTATAGGCAGATGGGAGACAGACAGGCAGGAGTGGAACTCAACCTTTAGGGAACTTCCCACAGAAGAATTCATTATGGCATTCCACTGCAGATGTAATGCAAAAAGACAGAGCAGAAACACAGAAGCTTCAGCGTATTTAAAAAGAAATCTGAATGGATAGCAACTGAACTAGAATAAAATACTGCCTATGTTCTAAGATTTAAATAATCTATTGAAAGGTCAAACCAGAAGTCCATAACAAAATGGAAGAGATGACGGACACCCTCAGCTGACAAGGGAAGCCACATCCACTATTGATCTCCACACATGCAATATTGGTTTTGTGCAGTTTGAAGTAAAATTTTGTAACACTTTCTATTTCTTTATGGCAAAGCAGGACTGAAATACTTGACTACTGCAGTTCAGAAACTCTTCAAATGCCTGGCGAGCAAGATTCACCACCCGCTGCATCACTCAGTAGCTGGTAAGCGCGTTGCAGAAAGGTGCCAGACATTTCCTGGATATTTATTTTGGTGGTGACAATGAGAACTGGAAATCCCAGAGGAAAACTGTAGAGTGATTGACAGGTTCCTGCCCACATATTTCCCACAGTGAAAAGCAGCAGCCTGCTCAAAGAGCGTCCTAGAAGCCTGCTTCAACAGCCTTGCCAGGCTCTGCGGGAAGCTTCTCTTGGACCCTCACAATTCACAGGAGGAAAGTCAAATCCTCTTCTGAGACTTGTTTTGATGGAGGAGGCACTGAGGCAACTCAGGTAGCCCCAGTCAGACAGCAGGTCTTTGCTGCAGTCTTGACCTTGGCTCCCACACCAAGACCTCTGGGACCAAGCAACTCTCCACTCACTACCAGCCAGCTGGACTGCTTTCCTTGCAGATGTGGTGTCAACAAAGCATTACTATTTCCAGTTCAGCAAACTGGAAAACTGGTGAATGCCTTCTGAGACCAAAAGGAGCAACACAGGCTGCCCACAACACAGCTCACGCCAGGCATTTGATGAGGGGACCATGGGAAGACCGTGTGCATGTGACCCCAGAGAACCGGCTTGTTTGGCTGGCAGTGGTTTGTAAGCATTTCAGAAGGTACTTATGGCCAGGAGGTTGCAAGCCAGCTACTAACATATTCTAGCACTCTCCAGGAAATCTGTGAGAGAGAAAGCTCTGGAAGAAAAGGCCGTCAACCTGTGTACCAGGCATTTGCCCGTGCCCTCGTTAGCATTCTGCTATCTGGCTGCAGTGCAGTTTTGAAGCCAGTGTCTGCTCAGCTCACTTTGGAGCTCATTCTGCTCAAGAATATTTGGTCCCAGGGGCCACACCAACCCTACTCCAAAACAAAGTCCCTGGACCACTGTTATTGTCGGGGCCTCAATGCCAATCACTTTGATTGCCCATTTCTGGCTGCACTTGCTAACACAGACATAGCTGATGACACCGTCTTAAATGTCTCTTTCAGCAGCTCAGAGCTTGCCCACTTCTGAACACGGCATTTGCTCCACCTGAGCCGAGCTCCCAGAGCTGCTGCTGCCATGCAGCATCTCAGACAGCCCAAAGGCAGCCAAGGTGCCCTCCTATGTTTTCCCTTTCAATCTAACAGAATCAGTCTTGCTGGATGCTGTGTTGGAGACATCACTGCGGTATAAAACTTTGCTGGAGCTTGCAGAGTTTTGTCAGGAGATGCATCATGCTTACAACACTGTAAGGAACTGCAGAACCCACATCCTGCCCACTTCCAGCTACGGCGACACAGCAGCTCCCACGCTCTGGTTCCTTTCTGTTACTGTTTACCAGCTGCACTACCACACAACAGTGTTTTGCACAGAAGAAACAAGCTCTGTTACCTCTCAGTGCTGATGCGGTAGCGGGCCTCCCGATTACCAACGTTGCGAATCAGCAGTGTTTTCTGAGTGCTGTAGTTGACTGGACAGATGGAGAAGTGCAGCTGGTCAGGGAAGTCCAGGACAGCTCGAGCACCTATAGCTCGAATTGGCACAATAAACTTTTCCCTTTCTGTGATGCAGGTGAGCTGGTGGAAATAATCCTGCAGGGAAAGAAACAGTCTCAACACTTGGCATTTGGTACCATCCTCATGGCATCACAGGCAGCAGAATCTTTCGTCCCTCAAGCCAGCAGACATCACATTAAATGCCCCAGCGCTGAAGGGTAAAAGCAACCTGAGACACCTAAGAGCCTTCAGCCTGTGAGAGCATTGTCTTCACCACAGCAACAGAGGTTCCCCCAGTTCTAGATCCAGTCCCACCCCACCGAAACCAGCACAGTTCCTCCAAACCCACACCAAATGCCCGGTTCCAAATCCAGCCCTGCAGGTTCAACTTCCACTGAGACACAGCCCTCCAGGGGCCTCCATTCTCACCTTGTTCTCCTCAGGGGTGAAAAGGATGCGGAAAGTTGAAGTCATGCCAGGTGCTACCTTACGCCACACGACATTGTGACCGACCAACTTGAAATGTGGTGAGGTCTCCATCATGACCTTCACCAGCCGAGGAACCTGAAGGAAAGACATGAAACTGTAATTTTGCCCCTCGTGGAAACATGAGAAGAGACCTCGACAAACCCCGGCAAAATCTTTCCTCAGCCTCCCTGCCAGAGCACTTTTCACTCCAGAAGTAAGTGTGCAACCCACACAAGGAGGGGCTCAAATCCCTTCTGCCTGGACAAACGGCTCTAGGCCAGAGGCAGCCAGGCAACACTCCTCTGGGAAGGAAGCGCCAAGCAGGGAAGACACCAGCAGTATGGAGTTACAGTCACACCATCAACCAGCCCAAAGAACCTGCTTGCTTCTGCCTGCACACGTCCATGCAGTCACACCTCCAGAGGGGGAATGCATTCTCTGAAGGTCAAACGGTATCAGTTATCCGGGCACAAGGAAGAAATTCCCTTGCAGCAAACCGGGCGTGATGAGGCAGTCAAACCGCGGTGCTACAGAGCCACGCAGGCAGAGCAGCAAGAGAAGGAGACCACAGACACCATGGCCTCACTGGGAATAAAAGCAAGCTTAAGAAGAGAAAAAGGAAGAACACAGGAAAACAGAGAGACAATCCCAGAAAGGTTACCAGAATTTCAAGGGGGCTGTAAAGAAGCGAGGGAGAAGCTTTTACAGGGTCAGACTGATGCAGGAGACCAGAGTAGTCAACTTACCAAAATCATGGAAAGCCAGGCGACCCGCCCCAGGCTCTGCCTATCAATTATGGGCTGCCAGGGTATCTCCTGCCTTGACATACATGACCAGCACTCACCCAGTGTGGTTTCATTACTAAAAACCAGTCTCATCTCTCCGGAGTCTCTTGCTGCCTGGTGGGGGCAGCCAGGCAGCTACCAGTGCAGGCAAGACAGATTTCTGGGTATTCCTCCCCGCTCCCGGTAAGGCATGAAAGCGGATAACAGTACAGTCCTCAACATTCCCATCAATCCAGGGCTTTCAAGGGGAAGGATGCTGACCAGAGAAGCTCCTTCAGGTTAGACACCGCAAACAGTCAGCCAAAATCAGGGGAGAAAGCCTAGCATGGCAAGATTTCCACCATCCTCAAAATACTGATGGTGATACATTTTATGCTGGATGTGCTCTGCAGCATGTGAATGGCATTGCTCTCCTTTTCCAGCACCAGCCTCACAAGGAGTGGCTGAGGGAGGTGGGGCTGTTTAGTCTAGAGAAAGGGAGACTGTGGGGAGACCTTATCACTCTCTACAACTACCTAAAAGGAGGTTGTAGCAAGGTGGGAGTTGGTCTCCTTCCCGGTAGCCAGTGACAGGACAAGGGGAAATGGCCTCAAGATGCACCAGGGGAGGTTTAGATTGAATATCAGGAGGAATTGCTTTACTGAAAGGGTTGTCAAGCATTGGAAGATGCTGCCCAGGGAGGTGGGTAAGTCACCACCCCTGCAGGGGCTTAAAAGACGAGTAGATGTGGGACATGGTCTAGTGTCGGACTTAGCAGGGCTGGATCTATGATTGGACTCAATGATCTTAAAGGTCTTTTCCAAGCAAAACCATTCTGTGATTCTGGGATCAAACTTTCATGTCCCAGCACTTACCTTGTCGTTGTTTCTCAGAATCAGAGGCATTTCATAGTCCTTATGGGGGACATAGCTCTGAAATACCACCTCCAATGGGAAAGGCTGGAACAAGCTCCGTTGCAGGTCAACTGCTGAGAACTGGAGACACAAGACAGACAGCGGTGAGTGGTTCAGCTGCTGGGAGGAAGATTCATGAATAAGAATCCAAGACTGGTCTCCAGTAAAGTATAGTGTCCCATGGTAAGCGCATCTGCCTGCCTCACTGTGGGGAAACAGCAGCACACCCACCCATGTTCTGAGCTGATCAACAATTTCTGGACCACTTTAAGCAGGCTCAAACTAAGAATCAACTTGGTAGGCATTTCCTCAAGAGGTTTCCTCCTCTTGCAAAAATGCAAGGCAGCGCCTTCCTCCAGCTGAGCCCTCTACTGATGTGGTCACACAGCTCCACAGCACTTACTGAAACAGCCACAAGCACTCACGGAGCGAGTGAAAGTTGCTCCATGGGAGACAACTTCGGGATGATCTTTACTATGAGACTGAGGCACCAAGCCCCACGTGGCCCCCAATATCTGTTTTGATACACAGCCTAGAAACCAGCACCCCAGGAGGTAACACTCATGTTAGGGAAAAGATAGGTGAGGTGAATGCTGGATAGTGGTAAGATTCATCTCTTTGCAGCCAAGCTACGAGTAAGAGTGGGCTTGGCATCTCCTTTTCCATAAGCTTTAAATGGATGCTTTATTTTTACTCTATGATCGCTGTTTTTTGTTTAATACCACTGCAGAAGCATGTCTGAAAATATAAACTAACAAGTGTCCACAGAGGCATTATTCAGGAAATTCCCCCTGCTTCGTCTCCCCGCTTGCAGCTGCGTTGTTCCCACTCTAAAGGCGCAGATGGATCCCTTGCTCCTCCACAGAGATCCTGGTCATGCTGAAGCCAACAGCTGCAGCACGCTGCCAGTTACTTGTGTGCTTGTCTGATGTGTTCCCAACCTCCTGTGCAGTCCAGGGCAATCCTTAACCCACTTGTTACATGTCTCACTGGCCATTTTCCACTCAAGAGGCAACCGCAGTCATCGACCCCTTTGGACACTGAGCAGTCATGTGAGAAAAGCAGCTTTAAACATACACCTGAGAAACCCTTGATCAGGAGAAAGCACATCCCCTCTGCTCCAACCCAAAACATTTGTTCCAACCCAAAACATTAATGCAATTGGTTTTGTCAAATCTTAAGCAATTCCCACAGGGCCTACAGCCTCCAGAGGCCAATGCTGCTACGGCTGAGGGAGTCCTGACTCCGGGCACTTGACAGTTTCAGCAGGAGGATGGAGACTGGCAGGGTCGTGCCCTTGTGTCCTGTCCTGGCCTTCTCCCAGCACTGTGCTTTAGCCACGGTAACTGGGAAGGGAGCTGACTCCATCTTCAGCTGGAGATCCACCAGCTTCAGCGAAGGTTATTTATATCAGCCTAGCGCAGATCAGGACTTCAATGTCTCACTGGCAAAACATGCTTTCTTCTTCCCCTAGCAGAAGGAATCCACTGCCTCCGGCGATTTGAAAGTACACATCAGACAGCAAAGAGAAGGGCAGGAAAAGGCTACCTTGTGATGGGAGGCTTCACTCATGTCTCGAAGCTGGGTAATTCGGGGCCGCTTCACCTCCCGAGTGGTGACCAGCCTCTGCTCGGTGCTGAGAGACTTCTTCATGAGGGCAGAAGCAGTGTGCTGAAACACAAAACATCAGCAAGAGCTACAGAAATTGGTCCAGAAAGGCTTTTCTTGTTCAAGTGCCACTGACAGATAAGTTTGGAACCTCTTCTGTCTGGGACCACTCATGTCTCCACGTCTTCAGCCAGAGCTGGAGCAGCCCACCACACACCCAGCTCCAGGAGGTCTGGTACAGCCGGAGCAGCTCTGGCCAGTGTGCCAGCAGGACAGCAGACATCACTGCCCACCCACAGAGGATGCAAAGAAGTACACTCTCGTGCTCCAGCTAGTCCAGCCCAACACCCAGGACAATCGTTTAACTTGGCTCCAGTGGCACATTCCGGCAAGACTCTGGACTTGCCTGGAAGCAGCACACGACTCATACGGAGCTCCCATATGGGAGCTGGGGTCCAGCTTCCCAGTGCTGCTGGACAACAGGAGAGGTGGGCAGAGGAGGGACACAGAGGGACTTCACAGCCCCAACACAGCTCTTACCTGGCCATAGCGTGTATTGACAGTCAGAGGCTTCTCTGCCGCTCCGACCAGCTTCCGATTAAGAGATGTTGCCACTCTGCTCTGGAATCCATCAGCCCCTTTGGAAGGCTGACGGATCTTGCCAGTGGCCATGACTCAGTCACCTGCAAAGAGCAACAATGGCACTTTGAAAATCCAGAATCCCATTCATGGCAGATTGGATACCCCTGTGTCTCCAGGCTTTGGCACCGTTCCTATGGGAACAGGAGGCCTCTCCACCCTGTTTCATGAGCAGACCATGCTAAAGCTGCAGAGTTAAGATTCATAGGAGTAAAACCCCGAGTTATTTCCCCCCCTCCAGCCAAGCAGCAAAGCCGGACAACCTGTGACAAGCAACCTGTGCGCTCCTGAAGCAGTCTGAGCTCTCTGTGTTCCCAGTCCGTGAGGGACACGGGGGACACGATCGACACAGACAAAGCAGCTCCACCACCAGTGGGCTACTGCCCTGGTTCCAGAGGCAACGGGGCCTCCCAGCCTGCCCCGACCCACCCGGCACAGTGAGGTCATAGAGAGGGAGGCGGTGCTGTGCAATGCAGTGGCAGACACGGAGGGATGCTCAGCACCCACCAGGTCCCCGCAGAGGAGTGGTGCCCGCCTGCGGCCCCCCTGCTCCAGCACAGTGCCTGCCAGCTCAGGGGAGGGCAGGGAGAGCCCGAACACATCCCGAGAGCCCAGGCCTCCCAGACTGCCGCAAATGCCCACACGGCTCCAGCAGGGAGCTCCTGACAACCTGCTGCAAAGTGTGGAATAGCTCTCTCCAAGGAGATGACATCTGTTCATCTTCCCAAACCTCCCTCATGTGAGGATCACTCACGAATCAAATCAAATAGGTAAACTGAGGCATGTGTGAAGCAAAATTTTTTACTTATTTATTTATTTGTGACTACAGTCACGGGAGCAGCTCCTTCTGGCAAGCAGGGAAGTTCTCAACCTTTGTCGAAAGCCAAAGAAGTTTATAGACCGTTTCTTTTCAGGGCAAGACCACCTTCTCCCCAGATTTACAGTCTATTAGAAAGCTATTACAAGGCAAATTACTAAGCTGCTTTTAATATATTAGATTTCTTTACCAAATCTGTTGTTTATAAGTTCTTCCATTCCTAAACATATCTTGTACTGTACCAGAAAGGTACCAGGAGATAACATTTCTCTTGTCCAAAACACTTGTTCAGCCATTTCTTGGTGAAAAACAGCTTATGCAATCAGATTTTGCAGGAGTGTTACAAGTTCAATCCTGTAAGGCCCTTCATCTTAATGCTAAAACTTCTATTTTGTAAAAACACAAGTAGCCGGACTCTCACATTTACCAACTGTACCAAGGCCCGGGAGTCTCTTTTGGACTGTGCATTGCAGCTCCATAAGATCCCACATGGAAGAGCAGGAATGGGTAATAGTGCAGGGCTGGACCAGGCTAGGAACATCCTAGGGATGCCCTTAACCTGTGAAACAAAGAAAATTACACTTCATAGTTTAATTTAACCATTAAGGCAGGTACACTTTATTCAGCACTGGAGAAGACTCGGGATTTGTACTCAGAGTGCTTCTGCCAAAGAGGGATTTCAGAGAACTTTATATACACAGAACTGTCTTCATATTCATATTTTCCCAAAAGGACAAGCACACTTCATTCCTGGAACTTCACTGCACATCCAGGGGGGATGAGATCAATCCCACCCAGAGTCGTTAAGGTGTGGCCGTATCGGAGTGGTCAATCTCAACGATTCTGGGTGACAAGAAGATCAGGGTGGTTATCGCTATCTTAGTTCTTAATTTTGTTTTTTAACACCCTATAGTTGACATTCCATCCCACCATTTACAAATCACTATTTCAATCCCCTCCTTTTTCAAGGTCTTTGCAAATTCTTTTTGCAAAAGACTCACATCAGGTCCTATTGTTTAAAGCTCTGTTAAAATGTGTTCCTGATTCTACTGCATGGCTGATCTGATTTCTTTTCCATGTCTCATAATCTTCTGCTGTTCACTGACAACACCAGAATGCACATTGAGACACTATACGCGTTAACAGAACTAATAGTCCCAGTGCTACAACACTGAGAAAAAACTATTCCAACCAGGACAGGTTCAGGAGCCAAGAAGTTAACCAAGAAAAATCTATATCTTCCTGCTCTTGTATGGAGCTAAGAAGGTCATACTAATTATTATAGTGGTTCCTACAGTCTGAGACTGATCCGTCAAATTGGAACAACCTATGCCCTCAAAATCAGAGCATCCTTTATGGTATCTTAATAACAGATAATCAATTGCAGATTTATTTTCTAAAACTGATGATGAAGATGTCTCGTTTCAAGATTTAAGGCCTCCAAGGCTCGAGAGGTGTAATTGAGGCTCCTTGCATACCTACAAACAAATCTCTTTAAAGTATTATAGTTCATGGGCACGGCTACTCATGGTTAAAAGGAAGCCAACGTAAATTCAGCTTTATATGACAAAGTTTTGACAACCTCGTATGGTTTCCAAAGGTTTGAATGCTTGCAGGGATTCCCAAAGTACATGGAATAAATATAGGTTGTACTGAAGAAACAGCATTTAAGCAAAAGGCCATACTATTGTATATTGTACAAGCCAGTTCTTCCCCAATGTTTTGAGAAGCATCCCACTTACGGGAAAACAAAGCTTCTCCTAATGGATACATTAACAATAATATTCACAGTTTTCCATCTTTATGGTTTACTTTACTTCAGTTAGCCTTAATCTTTTTCTTAAAGTGTTAAGCGTTCTGTTGTCCACTGGCTGGTAGGCGATTTCTTCACTCAATCCAAGTTCTTTAATCTTTATTGTTTCGGAGACTGTTAACAATACTTGGTACAGTCCATTCCAGTTTTCTCCCAGCAGTTTTCCTGTTAAATCTTTAACATAAACCTCATCCTCAAGTGTAAAAAGGTGTACAGGTTGATCTAAACCTCTAGCCTGTGCAGCTAATACAGGTCGGATTTTTTAGTTTTTCTTTTTTTTGTTGTTTTCTGGTTTTTTGTTCCTCAAGCAACTTCATCCGGTTTTGTTAGCTGATTCAACATCATTGTAAATAATTCTCACCTAATTCTGTGAGATCTTCTCCTGTATTCTGCAATTGATAAACAGGGCTAGTGCCTTCCTTGGACCTTGGGTTGGTTGAATCCTAAACAAGGCCAAAGGAAGTTCTTGATATCAATACAAATTGGCTTCTTGACAAATTTTAGCTAACTGCTGTTTTATCAGCAACAATCTGACGATTCATTTTCTCCACCTGGCCACTAGCCTGTGGTCAGTACAGAGTATGTAACTGCCAATCAATTCTTAAAATTTCACTAATCTTCTAACCACTTTAGCACAAATGTGTACCTCTACCTGATGACATTACTGCAGACACTCCAAAACGAGGTATAATTTAATTCAACAATACTCTTGTGACTTCTCCCATTTTATTTGTCCTGCAAGGAAAAGCTTCTGGCCAACCTGAGAAAGTGTCTGTTATAACTAACAAATGCCAGTACCCCCCTTTTTATTGGGAGTTCAAAGAAATCTATTTGTGTTCCTATTATTTATACAGAACACCTGTGCCCCAATGGATTTGTTTTATTTGCTTTGGTTTTCTTTGCTTTCTGTGTAACTCATCTAAGACCAATTTCCATAGCACTCCTGATGGCATTATTATTTGTCCATTTGGAACATAAAACCACCCGTTATCTACTTCCCTACCTGCCATATTGCTAATCAGGTTTCTGTCTTCCTTTGAATATTTTTCCAACTTTAAATCACAACCAGGGAATCAAAGCAGTTGTTTCTTCTGCCTTTCCCTGAGGCCTTCCTGGCCTCAAAATTTCCTGCCAATTTGTTACCAATTTCCTGGTCAGTATTATCTCTCTGGTGACCTTTGTACTGCATGATAGTCACTTCTTCTGGAAGATTTACAACTTCCAGCAGTCTTACGATTTCTGCTGCATGTTTAACGTGTCTTCCTTGGGTGGGAAGGAGTCCGTTCCAATGCTCTAGCACGGGTGATCATTACAGCTTTCTGGGCTGATGCTACTGGGGGTAATGCTTTGGCCTTTATCACTTCTCTGATGGTGGTCACAGCATACCCAGTCTTGCAATGTCCTTGCTTCACAAAGCTGCTTCCATTGGTGTACCAGGAACCTTCCGCATCCATAAGCAGTTCTTCTTCTCGATCTTGATGGCTGGAGTATACTGTCTCCATTGTTTTCAGTCAGTCACGTATTACTGGTTCCAAAGTGACTCCACTAAGGAAAGCTGCTGGATTCACAATATTAGTGGTGAAAATAACCAGAATGGCTTTGAAACGTCGGGGAGAGCTAAAGCTGGGACCTTCATCAATTCCTTCTTTAATTATTTACGTGCCCTTCTTGCCTCCCTGGTCTGCCAGTTTTCATGATCCCATTGGATATTCTTTCAATAGTTCATACAATGGTTTCACTAAGAGTTCATAGTTAAATATCCATAAATGACACCAACCTGTCGTTCCCAGAAAGGTTCTGAGCTCCTTTACCATCCCCAGCACGGGTGAGCAGCAAATAGCTTCCTTCCGGGCTGTCCAGAGCTCTCTCTGGCCTCTGGAAATCTCAAATCAAAGTCAGTAATTCGTCGTTGCATAGGCTGGGCCTTCTGCTGGGAGACCCGATACCCACTCGGTACCAAGAGCTCAACAGACTTACAGTCCGTTGCGCACAGTCCTCCTTAGTTTGTGTAACTATCAGGACATCACCCACATCCTGCAGCAGGGTGCCAGTCCCAGGGCTCCAGCTCTCGAGACAGCTGCTTCCCAAAAGTAGTTGGGCTGTTCTTAATACCCTGAGGCAATGCGGTTCAGGTTAGTTGTGTTTTTCTACCAGTTTCAGGGTTTTCCCATTCAAAGGCAAATCACTTTTTTGCTTTCTTCACCCAATATGAGGTAGAAGAAGGCATCCTTTAAATCCTGTATGGTAAACCACATTTGATCTTTTAATTTGATCTTTTTATTTTGGCTCTCCGTAGGGCATAGGCTGCACCAGGCTGACGTGGAGCCTCCACTGTAAGCAGCCCCTTCACTTCTAATAAGGGCTGCAACGACAGGACAAGGGATAATGTCTTAAACATAAAGACAGGAGATTCAGACCAGATACAAAAAAGACATTTTGTACGCTGAGGGTGGTGAAACACTGGAACAGGTTGCCCAGAAAGGAGGTAGATGTCCCATCCCTGGAATCATTCAAGGTCAGGTTGGATGGGGTTCTGAGCAGCCCGATTGAGTTGAAGATGTCCCTGCTCACTGCAGAGGGTTGGATCAGATGACCTTTAACAGTCCCTTATAACACAAACCATTCTAAGATTCTGTGATTCTCAAAATCAACAGAAAGGTCCCGTGCACTGAGCAGTGCCAGTCGCGCTTCACCTGTTTGATGCTGTTTGTGTGAGACTGGGATGTGTGGCCTCCCATCTTCCTCCCGCCTACTGTGGTGCTCACCTGGACATGGGATCTGACGGGCCGCAGGCTGCCTTTGCCTTTGGAGATGGAGTGGCTCACTTTCAGGCTGTGTTCGGCCTGCACACTGACCTCCTGCTGGAAGGACACATCTGCACCTCGACCTGTGGAGAGGACGGACGGCTCAGCCAGGCTGAGGATGGCCCTGTGCTTTGGGGAGGAGGCAGGCGCCTTCCATCCTGCTGCTCACAACCCTGTGCCTTGGCAGGGATGCAGCACACATCCCCAGCCACCCGGCACAGGCAGCACGGCCCTCCAGAAGCAGCTCCTCCCTTGCATCCCTTAGTGGCATAGTAAAGCACACCATCAGATACTGGGTTTTAAAGCCAGAGAGCTTTTCACGCGCAGCCCCATGTCCCTCGTAACAAATGTGCATGCCAATGACACCGCTTTCACAGTAGCTCCCTGTGGATCAAGCCAAGGATTTGGCCTCCAGGACCATCAGCTTCCACACCTTGCACCCATCCTGCATTCTCACACGGAGACTGTAACTCACAGCCCTACTCCAGCTGTATCACCCGTCTCTGCTCATGCTAAATCCTCCATGAGGGATAACCCCAACTCCAGACCCAGTCCCCAGTCCTCTCCTCCTCTCCACCAGCTCCCAACCCAAACAGCTTCAAAGCTGAGCGATGCAAAACTTCTCCCACTGGAGCCAAGATCTGGCCTCACTCAGCACGTCTCAGGGCAGCAGCTGCCCAGTGAAGTTTCCTAAAAGGCTCTGGTCTCACGTGGAGAACGGCACAATGTGCCCGAGCTGCACGGCCGGACAGTGTGTAAGGGAGAACCCCTGGACAAAAGAGCTCATCTGCACCGTCTCTCTCGTCTGAAATTCCTGAGAGGTCATTTTCCTCCCTTCCTCTCATGTTTGTGAAGCCACACTCAAAGTCTTGTGCTCAACGAGCCACTTCAGAATGACTTTTCCTTCTTAAAGTGGGCAGCACTTCTGCCAGATGGCCATGAGGAGCAAGGTGGATTCAGAGTTGAGGAAAAATAAAAAAGTATGACAGACACAGGTGTGTTTCATTGCTTCTAGAAAAAGGAACATGTGCCAAGAATCTCAGGGATAGGAAAAACACCCCTGCCTGAGCCCTTCAAACAGAGACTGCTTTTCAACAACCAGAGATGCATTATGAAACAGCTTTGCATCTCTACATGTCACACTCGTGCTCTCTGAGACCCAAGAGCAGTCAGACTTCTCTGGAGCAAGCAGAAGTGGATGGTGCTGGTGGTTTTCTGAAGTGCTGCTCTGGGTCCAGCATTTTTCCTTACCGGCATTGTTTGTCTCCTTGTGGCTCTGCTCAGAGGTGGCTGCCACGCACAGCTCCCGCGCACGGAGCCCTGCCAAGCTCCTCTTGTCTGAGATGGCTTCTCTCACCACAGCATCAATGGACAAGCAGGCAGCTCCGTAGTACTTGGACAGGGAGACCGCTGCTGAGGTCTTTCCTTGAGAGAGAGAGAGGAAAACTGCTTAGTGACGCTTGCACATACAGGCTCTGCAAAGCACCCTGACAGAATTTCAGATTCTTGAGGACAGTTGGAAAGCACGTGCCCCTTCAGGGAAGACCACGAGGGACACAGCTTGAGCATGGCCATAAGTGTTGAACTCTAGAGCCATGTTGGGTCGTCTCCATCTCGTGTTCAGCTGAGGACTTTTTCCCTTGTGGTGACCTCAACCCTGGGCCAGGGTTTTGAGCCTGGTCCACCATGACTCCAACCATTCTCCCGCCTGTGCTGGTCGGTGCTGTCCGAGGCAACATCTGGGCACGGTTTGGTGGTCAGGAGGGGTGAGGGACTGCTCCCACAAGGCAACAGGGCCCCCAGGCAATGTGGTCCCACAAGACAACAGGGACATGGCCATCCTCTTTAGGGGAATTAGAGCCTATCGGTAGGAAGGCAAGATGAGCCACTTGTACCAGCCAGGGCTGTTTCACACCAGCAGAACTGTGGCCTGCCTCACTTGGACTCGTCAACAAAGTGCCATAGTCCAGCAGGATGCGTCTCTCCCAGTTCCCCTCCCTCCTTGCAGCCAAGGGCTGTGGCTCATGTACCTGTGAGGGGTGCCCCGTGGACAATGATGACGATTCCTCTACGGTTTTGGGCTGCACGCCCTTCTGGAGAGAGATCAATGCCAAGGTGGCGGGCAATGGCTCTGTAGACAGGGCTGTCATCCTGTTCTCCTGCAGCCTCCTTGCTGCCAGTGATGCTTTGCTGGTGCTCTGCTGTGCAGAAATGAGTAGAAAAGTCAAACTCCTGCCTACCTGTGATCCTGATCACCCTCCCTGTCCCCTCAGACCCTGGGACAGTAGGCTGATGAAACCAGCATCGCACCTGAGGTCTCCTGTGCCCCTCCTTTAGGCTTTAGCAGATCAGGGTCTGCCCTAGATGCTGGCAGAAGTGCCGGGTCAGAGTAAATGGGGTGGCAGAAGGAGGAAAGAACCGGCATCTGGCAATATCTAAAAGGACTGGGCCAAACTTCCTTCCACCAACTGTCAACACGGTCCTCATGAGAGTTTTGTCCCAGGTCCTGCCAAGTTAGGGGGTGGACACGCAGGACCGGGCATTTTACGCAGTCCCAAGGGAGAGGCTCCATTTGGAGACCAAGTGATTATCCAGAACCTGGAAGCTTTCGGAATGTTACACCAGGAGATGTGGCTGGGCTCTGAATTCACTGTAACAGCATTTGCAAAGAGCTCCCAGCTCTGCCTTTAGGAGGTCACCGAAAGCCAGCTCAGCTTGCAGTGCCACAGAGGGCAGAGAACGTACTGCCCTGCCTAGAAAAGGGGACAGCAGCACCCTGATCCCAGTCACTCCCCAGAAGGGGAAAAAGTTCTCCTTTTGGCAAAACTGGGG
Organism: Cuculus canorus; assembly: GCF_017976375.1. Lineage (NCBI taxonomy): Eukaryota > Metazoa > Chordata > Aves > Cuculiformes > Cuculidae > Cuculus > Cuculus canorus. Next base: position 23,348,294 of record NC_071410.1, read on the forward strand.
AAAACCTCCCTGGCCTCTCCCTTTCCCTCTCCCTTTTCCAAACGCTTCTCAGGATCCCACAGATGTCATTGAAGGGTGGATTCAGGGCCTACAGGAGTGAAGGTGGTGCCAGGCTGCAGTGAAGTGATGGAGGTGACATTGAAGTCCCTCACCGAGGTCCTTTTGCCACAACGGACATAGCAGAGGTGAAGAGTTTAGGGTTAGCACCCATCCCGTGTCTTTTCTCAACACCTTTCTCCTCCTCTTCTCCACATTCAGGTTTACAGTCCACCTTGGACTGACTTTCACCAAAAATCAAGAAGGGAACGATAGCGCTATGGGATGAAATGGTGGGAATGAGCCCAGCAGAGGGCTTTCTTCCTTCACCTGACAGAAACTGGGTGCCTCCAAAGTTTCCTGAGGAGGGACATGGGGAAGGAAGAAGTGGGTGAACACAGCCAGGCAATCTGCTCTTTGCCATTCACCACTTTGTGATGGCTGTTACAAGCCACAGACTTTCATCTGGGAATTCCTCCACCACACTGGGGAATGAGCAGCTGCTAAAAGCATGGGTTTTCCATGGAGAAGAAGGTCATGAAGAGGTCAGGGTGTGGGGGATGGACTCCCTGCTGTGTTTACACTCAGGACAGCCAATGCCAAAGCCTCACCATTGGCCTGGCCTGCTGGTTCCCCAGTCTCGGGCTTCGCCTGCTCATCCTGCAGCCTCTTCTGGTCCTGGTAGTACTCCAGCACCTCTGGAGGCAGCTTCTCACCCGGGGCACGTGGAGGCAGCAACAAGGTGTTTTGGCAATTGTAGCCCTTAAGCATCCGCAGGATCTGTGCACGTAGGGAAGAGAAACCATATACAGGATGTGTTTCTTGACGTTCATCGCATGAACGGCTCCCCAGTCAATCTGTCTGCTCCCGCATTCCTTCCTCCCAACAACACGGACTATCCAAGCCCCTCTACAGCCTGCCAGCAGAGCTTGGCTGACCTTGAAACATCACCAGGCTTTGTCCTGGCGAGGCCTCCATCTTCCTGGCACCAGCCTGGGAATGCTGGAGCACTGTGAAGCTGGGGAGCACGGCCCTGGGGACCAGAGCATCCCTCTCACCTGCTCCTCCTCGAGGTACTCCCGGTCAAACTCCAGAGAGTAAAACTCGATGGGGAAATTGCACGGGTTCTTCACCACCACCGTCCCCTCCACCCCACAGCTGCGTGGCATCAACGGTCCCAGCTCAAGCACTGTGGGGCTGAACTCCAGCTGTGGCTCCAGCCCATGCCCTGAGACCTGCAGCTGGAGGGACCGGCTGCTCTGGGAGATGTTAATCTTCAGAATGCTGTCATAGGACTTCTGAAAAGAGAGAAGTATACAAAGCTCTTCTGTGAAGTTCCAGGAGACAGGGTCTCAAAATCAACCCTTGCCCCAGCATCAGGGGGCTATTAGTACCACTAAAGTGAATGGAAAACAGATATTTACTTCTAGCAGGGGCTACAGCACCTGCATTCTGGCTCTGAGTAACTGGGACAAGTCCTGGTGTGGCATGTAACTGGATATTTGGGTATTAGATGATCTAAAGTGGTCTATCAGATGTTTTCACGTAGTTATGAGGGAGTGCAACGCTCAGGAGAGAGGCCCTCAGGGTTATGTTGCCCAGACCTGCACAGTCCTGGCACTGCTGCATCAGGCAAACATCAGCTACCTGAGGGAGGCAGATGCACTCCCACCGGCTAGAAATAAGGGCCTTCCTGTCTGCTCCTTCCTTGGCTTTGGTCAAAGCGAGAGACGAGGTGCTTACATCTCTACTAGCAGTTGAAACACCCCTGTTCCAAGACATAGATACCCTTGCACCCACACTGTTACATGCTGCCAGTTTCCAAGTCATCGTGGCCACATGCCAAGTGCTTTCGGGAACGCTTGCTCTATCATTTATGGTTATCATCCCCTGTGAGCATACCAGCTGCTCTGCACGAGGGGCTTACAGCCTGTAAATGCACCCACGCAAGGAGGAAGACGAGAGAAAACAGCCTGGCTTCCTCCCACGGGCAGAGAGGGAGCCACACTGCAGTGCCCCGATGCCCTCTGTCCAAGCTCCCCGTGGGGATTTCAAAACGCCTCTCAGCAGAGGGTGCTGCAGGGGAACTGAGGCACAGTGGGTATGGGGCTTGCAGAAAGCTCCACGGGACAGTTGACCTCATCTCCTGCTCCCTGCGCTGGGCTCTCACTATCACCCTGCCCTGCCAGACCTCCCGGGATGACAATCACCAATCTCACCTCTTCTGTGGGTGAAAACCTGACTCGCACGTTACATCGCTGTCCTGGCGAGAGGGCTCCAGCCGAGGGCAGCGCAGTGAAAACACGGTGCTTGCTCTTCACCTTCTGCATGTTCCCTGGCACACGTTTGTCCACCTGAGCACAAAACCAACGGTGTGAGGTCTCCTTGGTCGGGGAGGACAGACCCTCATTCCTGCATCGCTCTGAAATACTGTCACAGTGCCACGAGCATCCACATTCAAAGCAGCCATGGCCACCACTGGCCTGGAACTGGACCGCAAACACGTATGCAGGGCGAGCAGATGGGGAAGCACTGTTCTCAGAAGAGGAGGAATGGGTGAAGGTGGCAGAGAAGTGAAGCATCAGCTCATGAACAGGTCCAGGTGAACCAGCCTTGCTCTGCACCCTCAAAAGCATCCTTGAACAAGCTATAGCCCAAGTGCTCCAGCAGCCACAGGGGCAGAATCATACAATCACAGAATCACCAGGTTGGAAAGGACCCACCGGATCATCGAGTCCAGTCATTCCTAACAATCCCTAAACCATGCCCCTAAGCTCTTCATCCACCCATTCCTTAAACACCTCCAGGGAAGGTGACTCAACCACCTCCCTGGGCAGCCTGTTCCTGTCATATCCCATCAGCTGATAAAATTCAGTTATACAATATTTCACAAATTATCACCTGTATCTATTGGAATGAATCTTACATTGGTAAAATTATTAACGAAACAGTTAATGAAACATCAGAACTTGATTATAATTCTGGATGAGGACCCTGACAACAGTCCACCACGACACAGAGGGAAAAAAGGGGGTCCTACAAGGGTAAAAGAAAATGTGAACCATCATTGAATCATAGAACCACCAGGTTGGAAAGGACCCACCGGATCATCAAGTCCAACCATTACTAAAAGTCCCTAAACCATGTCCCTAAGCACTTCATGCACCTGTTCCTTAAACATCTCCAGGGAAGATGACTCGACCTCCTCCCTGGGCATCCTGTTCCAGTGCCCGATGACTCTTTCCGTGAAAAATTTTTTTCTGAAATCCAGCCTGAACCTCCCCTGGCGGAGCTTCAGGCCATTCCCCCTTGTCCTGTCCCCTGTCACTTCGGAGAAGAGGCCAGCTCCCTCTTCTCCACAACCTGCTTTCAGGTAGTTGTAGAGAGTAATAACGTCTCTCCTCAGCCTCCTCTTCTCCAGGCTAAACAACCCCAGCTCTCTCAGCCGCTCCTCATAAGACTTGTTCTCCAGCACCCTCACCAGCTTCGTTGCTCTTCTCTGGACACTCTCCAGAGCCTCAACACCCTTCTTGTGGTGAGGAGCCCAGAACTGAACACAGTATTCAAGGTGTGGTCTCACCAGTGCCGAGTAGAGTAACCTCCCTGAACCTGCTGGTCACACCGTTTCTGATACAAGCCAAGATGCCATTGGCCTTCTTGGCCACATGGGAACACTGCTGGCTCATGTTCAGTCTGCTGTCAACCACTACCCCCAGGTCCTTCTCCTCCGTGCAGCTCTCCAGCCACTCTTCCCCCAGTCTGTAGCACTGCATAGGGTTGTTGTGCCCCAAGTGCAGGGCCCGGCATTTGGCCTTGTTAAACCTCATGCCATTGGCCTAGGCCCAGTGGTCCAGCCTGTTCAGATCCCTTTGGAGCTTCCCTACTCTTGATCAGATCCATGCTTCCACCCAGCTTAGTGTCATCTGCAAACCTGCTAAGGGTGCACTCAATGCCTTCATCCAGGTCATTGATAAAGACATTGAACAGGGCTGGACCCAGTACCGAGTCCTGGGGAACCCCACTTGTAACTGGCCTCCAGCTGGAATTAACTCCATTTACCACCACTCTCTGGGCCCGGCCACCCAACCAGTTTCCAACCCAGGAGAGTGCGAACCTCTCCAGAAAAGGCAAAAGAGCCAAAGAAAACACAACCAAGAAGTCACGTGTTACATGTTGTCTGTGCTTTACCTTCTCAACAGGCTCGTTGATGGTGATGAACCATTTACAGGGAACCTGCAGCTGATTGTGGAATTGGACAGTTTCTTCCCGGCACTGCCCACACTGGATGGCAGAGAAGTCCAGTCTGTCCTTGGAGAGGCAGAGGGATGGCACAGTCACGTTGGCCCGCAGGCGGACGTGATACGTGGGTCCTTCTGCTACCTAGTGAAGGAAAGAGCATCCAGGTGAGAGTCCAGCTGACACCTACTGCTGTCCCTGACCTGCCACCTGCCCTGAGAACGGGTGCGGGCACAGGGAGGTGAGGAAACAGGTGGTACCTTGATGGGCAGGAGCACGTCCACCTCTCCCAGTGGCAGGTTGGCATTTTCTGAGTCAAAGTGCACTGTGAATGACTCGGTCTCACAGCACGGCAGGTCCTTCACGTGGTCCGGCTCCACACGGAAACCTTGAACAGAGGAAAATAAAGCAGCTGAGACACACAATCGACAGGAACATGTCACAAGCATGTTAAGCTCAAGGGTGTCCTGGCTGGCAGCTCTGAAGGACCCCTTTGCACTCGTGGAGCAGCCCACTACTCTTTCTTCCCTGTCACAGCACAAGGGAAAAGGGTTTTCACAGGTAGAATCCTGCTAAAAAGGACACCTATCAGCTGAGAGGCTTCAGTAATTTCTTCATCAGTCATCCTAGGGAAGGGTGCAGAGAACTCTCCAAAGGAGAACTTCCAGCTGAACTTCCCCCACGCCGTATGCTACCCCGAAAACAACTTAGAGGAGACACCTGACCACCCTTCAGACATAGTGGGTTTGGTGGTACTGCAGCCTCACCTTGAGGCCTGTTTCAGAAGCCTTGTTCAGCACAACAGAGGACCTCACAGGCTGTTTTCTCAATAAAGGATAAACAGAAGGGCCATGACATTATGAACTTTGAACAAACCACTCCCCAACCACTACGGGTCCATCTGTTTGCAGCACAAGCCCAGAGAATCCACAAGGAAATGCAGATGCTGCTCACTGGAGCAAAGAGAAGATGCTGAGAGCTGACCAAGGCAGTCGCCCCATCCGGGCCCTACAGTGAAGGCAGGCCAGGTTTTTGGGCACCGCTGCCCAGGAGAACTCTGTTTCTAAAGCACCAAGCAGAGGGTCTCAAGAAGGACAAAGGTGGACAAACAAGCACTCAAAAAGCTCCCCATGTCCAGTGGCTTAAGATAATCTGCCAGAGACAGCTCCTTCAAGCCCATGTGAAATTGCACCAGTAGTGATTACCTGTGCTACGCAGGACCCTTCTGTCAGTGCAGAAGGACACAGGAAACCGCCCGGTGTTGGTGATCTTCACAACGTGAGTGTGGATACTACCACGAATGATGTGGCCAAAGTCCAGGATGTACTCAGGCAGCTCAGCTCTGAAAGGACAAGTAAGGACAACTGCGACGGCGAGGGAAGCAAGCGGACGACTCAGTGTGAGTGATAAAGCAAGCTTCAACTTTATTCAAAATCAGCCCGGATTATATACCCTAACATTCAAAAGATGCTTTGTGCTTTGTGCTTTATGCTTTATGCCTTAATGCTTTGTTACAACTTATACATGATTAGTTACTTAAAACTATTTGCTCTTTGTTAATTCATTATTGATTCATTGTCCGTTATTAATTCATTATTACAATATTGCTACTTCGAGTTTCATGTATCTTCTTGCAGGTATGTTACAGTTCAGCACTGAATACATTATTAGTTACTTAAACTATTTACTCTCTATTAATTCATTGTCTATTGTTAATTCATTATTGATTCAGTGTCCTTTGTTAATTCATTATTACTATACTGCTACTTTGAGTTGTATCTTTCTTGCAGGTATGTTACAGTTACAGCACTAAATAGTTACTTAAAACTATTTGCTCTTTATTGATTCATTGTCTATTGTTAATTCATTATTGATTCAATGTCCTTTGTTAATTCATTATTACTATACTGCTACTTTGAGTCTCATGTATCTTCTTGCAGGTATGTTACAGTTACAGCTGGGCTCAGTGCTCCATCCTGTTTCCTTGGGAAAGATTCACTTGTCCTTCAAAAGTTTCTTCTTAGAAATTCCTTCTTGTATGCCCTCTTGTTCTTTCAGTCCATATCTACACTCAGAGTTTAACAAGGTTTCCACTTTACACAATACGTGTCTCACAAAGCCTTTCTATTGAATCATGTCCTTGTTCACTTAACCATTCCTCAATCCATTTTTCAACATTCTCATATCCTTTTTCACTTAACCATTTCCCAACATTTCCCCCTTTTTTTTCTTTTTGCACAAGCAGAGCATGGTGATTTTTTGTTATACTGCGCATAATACAGTTGTAGCCTATCTTAAATGCAATTACAAACAACAGTATTAAGACTATCCAACGCAATACCTCTTTAATCACAGAGAGGAGCCAGGGTGATAAAGAGCCAAATATCAATTGTATCCAATTGTCTATTCCCCATCCATTTTCCTGTTTCAGTTGGTGAAAGCCGTGCTGTAATCTTTTTATTTTAGCATGTATGGATGTGGAGTGATCAGACAGGTTCAAGCAGCACATTCCTTCAAATTCCTCGCATCCATGGCCTTGTGCCAGGAGCAAGAAATCTATGGCAGCTCTATCTTGTAACACTGCATGATTGACACTTTGTACATCACTTGTGAGCATATCCAGAATTTCCGATGTCATGTTCAATTCGTCTTTTGCCCAACAACCCAATTGTTTTGCTAAATTCATTGCCTTATTAGCTGCAACTCCAGGGAGAATGGCCGCAATTGCTACCTGTTTGAATTCACTCCAAAATGTAGGGTCTCCTATCTGATTGCAGTCTAGCTCATGTACACTACGTCTTCTCCTGCTCGTTTGCTGGCTCCACTGCATGATCAAAGATACATTAGGGTGAAACAGTGATAATCTGCCAAGATAGCAAGGCCCTCCTTGTGGTTGTGCCGGTATACCATTCCATGCTCTATCTCCACAAATCAGAAAGATGCCTTTCGGTAGCCTTTTTGGGGTGTCAATTTTGCTAGCATTGCATTTATCAAACGTTTGGTCAAAAACACTAAACCAATCTAAATTAGAGTCCAAAGTAGCCCAAGTGCCCCTGTATTTTAACCACGGTCGAGGTGCCACATCACTTACAGGAGTAAAATCAACCCATCCTCCTAAATTGTTTTTTGACAGACTGGCATTAGCGCTCCCGAGAAGGTCTAACTCTTCAGGGGGTGATTGCAAGGTCGTGTTAAGTGACAGTATTAATTGGCACTGCCGATAGGCATCATGAAGTGGTGGAGTTCCATTAATCATTCCATCTAAAACCTTGACTGCAGATAAATTTCGGCACAATGTTTCATTACTCACAAAACCACAAAATTCCTCAGGCTTCCACACTGGCAGACCTATTAAACAAGTTCGAAAAGGATTAGTCACTCCTCCTAGGCTAAGACAAAGCGAAGACTGATTCAATTGATTTGCAAATGTTACCCAAATATTGTCCCTTGGTTGATTAAAACGTGTTATGCCCGAAACTATAGCTACTGATGCTATAAACAGTACAATGTGATCAATTTTTACAAGCATGCTCACTGTTCCCTTTTTCAATTGCTCTATACAATTCTTCTTTTAAGTTCCCTTCGATGGGTCCAAACAGTGAATGTCCTGTAGATGTTACCTCCTTGGAACAACAATAGGTTAAAATTCTTGAATTTAACTGACCCTGAATTCTCTTTACACAGGCGTCAGCGTGAAAACGATAGAAGGCCAATATTTTTTGTTCTGGTGATTCAAACAAGGTTAAAGAGACAGGCAAAGGTAATTTAGTTTGCCTTCGCAGCTCTCTTCGCCAACTATAATAGCCAAATTTAAATTCACAGGTTGGACACCATAGAAGTCTCAAAAACATTTGCCTTATCCAAAATATTTTTTCACACATCCCACATTGTAAAGCTACCCATGCTGTACATCGTGATTTCTTACATCCAAGACAGTCCTGTTTAGCTGGTCCCTCGACTTCAAATGATGCTAACTCTTCTATCCCATCTATAATAGTTTCATAAGATGTAGAATTTTCAATAATGTCATCGATCTCCTTTCGATAGCCTCTTAACCTCTCAATAATAGGTCTTACAATTAACAGTAGTTTGTCATTGACCCTCTGCTTGTCCTCCTCCGTCGGTAGAATCACTCTGTCGGTCATTGATTTCTTGAGATACTGCTGCTTTGGTCCATTTACTGGGAATCCATTTAGGTCCTGTGGGAGTAAGTACACACATGTACCCTTTACCCATATATTTTACTTCAGCTGGTCCTTGCCATATTCCTGTTGATGGATCTCTGTACATAACAAACATTAGTGGATTCTTTTGCTCATCACTATCATGACTATGGATCCATGCTGATGGTTCTTTCTGATCTCCAAATATACATAGATGATTTAAGACGAAAAGTGTCTTACTCAATCGTTCCTGAATGTCCTTGACTTCTCTAAACTTATCTAAGTACGTTTTTAATACTTGATGAGCTCGTTCTATAATAGCTTGTCCTGTTGGTGAATGTGGTATTCCCGTCTTATGTTGCACCCCCCATGCTTGAAAAAATCTATAAACCTTCAGGCTAATATAGGCTGGCCCATTGTCTGTTTTTATAGTCTGTGGCACACCCATAATTGCAAAACATTGTGTCAAATGTCTGATGACATGAAGAGCTTTTTCTCCTGCTTGAGCTGTAGCCCAAATGAATCTACTATAAGTGTCAACAGTTACATGCACATATTTCAGTTTCCCAAAGGCATTAACATGCGTAACGTCCATTTGCCACACTTCTCCTACTTTTAACCCTCGAGGGTTGACTCCCATTCCTAAACCAGGGCCATGATGGCTACAAATTGGACATGTTCTAACTATTCCTTTAGCTTCTTCCATGGTGATATTAAATTGTCTGTGTAGTCCTCTGGCATTTTGATGAAAAGCAGAATGAGACTCCCTTGCCTTGACAAACTCATTTACTGGTGCGACCATTGAGACTAGTTGATCAGCATGGTGATTTCCTTTTCCTAATCCATCTTGCCACATATGACTTCTTATATGGATAATGCAATATTGATGAGTTCTTTGCTGAATAGCAGACTGTAGTTGTTGAATAAGTTCAAACAGTCTTTTGTTGATAATTTCCTTGATTCTGGCATCTTCTATTCTGCTTACAATTCCTGCCACATACATTGAATCGGTTACTACATTGAGATCTTTCCTCATCCATTGATTGAAGGCCCATACAACTGCAACTAATTCTAGTGTCTGTAATGAATCTCTCTCATCAGCAGTCAATATTTCATGCTTCCAAGTTCCATCTTCAAACCATGTAGCAGCAGCTCGTCGTGACTTCTTTCCTGCATCTGTATATATAGTGACTGCCTGTTCCAAAGGTCGTTCACTTCGTTTGGGGCGTTTGAACCATTTATTATGAGTTATCCATTTTAGAATAGGTGTCTTCAGGGATTCCAAACTGATGGTGGCTTCATTTTCCAATAGGCTTAACTGTAAAGATGAAGAGTTTTGAATCCACCATTCCAGATCTTGCCTTTTTATAGGTAAATAGATGGTGTGAGGTTCCTTTCCAAAAATTTGTTTAATTCGTAGACGGCCCTTTTGTATGATTTCTGCTAGATTAGCCGTTTTTTCTTGAATTGTCGTTTTTGGCTGAATGCTGGTGAAGAGCCACTCCAATACCTTAGTCTTTCCCTTTTTCTTCAATTGTGTGAGGGCACCTATGAACTGTGATTGTTCTTGTAAAATCGTTAAGTCCACTGGAAGAGACGGATCTATTCTGTCTACTGCACGATCTACAATGATTTCAGAAAGATGTTGTACCATGTCTAATTGTTCTTTTGTAGGTTGGATAGGTTGTGCTGGATCTGTTCCTTTTAATAAGGGTCGCAAAACCTCAAGCTGGTCGTTGGAAATTCCTACCACTGGTCTGAGCCATTGCAGATCTCCTAATAATCTCTGCGCATCGTTTACAGTCTTTAAGGACATATTAAGTGTTAATTTCTGTGGTTGTATTTGTGATGCAGTTATGGCCCAGCCTAGGTATTTCCATTGAGGAAATCGCTGAATTTTTTCTTGTGCAATAATCAGTCCCTTGATGGTCATTTGTCTAACGATGTATTGTTCCTGTTGTTGTGTAAAAGGCTGTTCCTGGGCGAACAAAATGTCATCCATGTAATGATATATCATTGTTCTCGGCCATTCTTCTCGTATAGTTCGCAGGGCAACATCAACAAATATTTGACACAGTGTTGGGCTATTCTTCATTCCTTGAGGTAACACTGTCCATTCAAATCGAAGATCTGGACTTTCTCTGTTGATTGCAGGCAGGGTAAAAGCAAATCGTTGAGTATCATTAGGATGTAACTGAATGGTAAAAAAGCAATCTTTCAAATCGATGATTAAAAGATGCCAATTCTCTGGAATCATTGCCGGATTAGGTAAACCTGGCTGTAATGCCCCCATAGCTTGCATCTGTTGATTAACTGCTCTTAAATCATGTAACAAGCGATACTTGCCAGATTTTTTCTTTATGACAAAAATAGGAGTGTTCCATGGGCTAGTAGAAGGTTTCAAATGTCCTTGATTTAGCTGTTCTTGTACTAATTGATGAGCATGCCGAAGACTTTCCCTTTTTAGCGGCCACTGCCCAATCCATACTGGCTCATCTGTTAGCCACTTCAAAGGGATCGGGAAAGTCCATTCTGCAGTGACCGATATTAAAAATCTGTCTCAGTAGTTAATATCACACCAAGCTGATCAAGAACATCTCTCCCCAAAAGTGCTTGGACCCCTGTGGGTAAGGGCATGACAGTAACAAAGAGCTGTGCTGTTTTTCCTTCTAGTGTGACAAAAACTCTGTTACAACTTCGTTTTACTGCTTTTGACCCTCCAATGCCCTCTACACCTCCAAAAACTGGGCGCAAGGGCCACTGAGTTGGCCACTGTTTTTCTGAGATGATGGTGATATCGGCTCCCGTATCTACTAAGGCATCAAGTCTCTGATTTTCATTTAAATGTTGGAGAATGATAACAACAATTGGTCTCTTGCTAAGAGGCAGAGTTAACAAAACCATTTGTCCTGTTGAACCAAATCCCTCATTCTGTCTGGCCTCTTGTTTCAGTGGCACTAAATCTTGAGTATATTGTGGAATTGGAACCAATTGAGCAATCTTGCTCCCTGCTGGGATATGAATGGGGGGAAAGTTTGTTTGAACTACAATTTGTATTTCCCCTGTGTAGTCACAATCTATCACTCCAGGGAGAATAAAAAGACCCTTTAACCCACTGGAGGATCGTCCTAATAACAATGCCCCAAAAGGTTGATTATTAATACACACTGGTCCCCTTATTCCGGTTGGTACTTTTTGTGGCTGTTTATCAATCAGGGTTATATCTACTGCGGTTGCCAAGTCCAAGCCGATGCTTCCCTTGGTTGCTGGTTGTAAGCCATTGTCAGACCTGAATTTGTTGACTGATGCTGAACCAATGCGGCAGCTCGTGGAGTCGCATTTGGGGTCTGCACGCGGCGACTCTTCGCGCTCATTCCTCCGTTTCCCGAGCGACGACAGGCTTCAGCGTTATGATTATTCATTTGGCATGCCGGACACCAGACTTTCATCACCCTGCAATTTCTGCGCATGTGTCCCAATCGTCCGCATCGGAAACATCTCATGATTTCTTTTCTCTGGGTGTTAGCCAGAGGACCGTTAAGTGGTTGCAATGGTGCGAGAGCAGCAAATACTTGAGTCTGCGCTTTAATCAAGTTGTCCCCTAATTCTTTAATTGTTCCCACTAAAAGGGCCTGATTCCCTACTGGCACCCTACTCATCCTCTCTAGCATGCTTTCAATAGTGGCATCAAGAGGGAGAGTTACTAAAATATTACGTGTAACAGCATTGCAATTTTCTAAAACACACTGTTTTAGTATGGAAGCTTTCATAAAGTCAGGCAAATCAGTGCATAAAATAGCGTCCGAAACTCTGTCTACAAAAGAAGCAAAAGATTCCTCCCTGCCTTGTTTGATAGACTTGTACGATGGAGTAGTGGGGGAGGTCTTAACTCGTTGTAAAGCCTCTCTGGCTAGCCTCATAGATTCCAAAAGGACATGCGGTCCCGCCTGAACTTGCATCTCAATAGTGGCAAAAGCTCCCGTGCCGGTAAGTTGTTCTGCTGTAACTCCTACTAACCTATCGCCTTGATCTCTCGGGGTATTAGCTGATAGCTCACAAAGACGTGTCCAATGTGCTGAGAATAAAAGCTGTTGAGACTGCTTTAGAATCAGCCTCATAATATTTTTTATGTCTTCCGGACATAAAATTCCACTGCCCCAGATGTAGTTAAGCATTTGCCTTACTGGCTCACTATGCAGACCTGATTCATTGACAGTATTTCTAAGCTGATTTAAAATTTTCCAATCCAATGCTTCATGTGCTCCAGCTAAACCCCCTGCATTATCCATCTGATATACTACTGGAAAAGCAAGGGAATCAAGTTGTTCTAAGATTTCAAAATCTTGTTGCACCATAGCCTCTCGGGCTATATCTCCCCATTTGATCCTAACAATTTGTGGTCGTCTTTTGTCAGGATCTTGGCATTTTTCTTCCTTTACTTGCGTAGACTCTGTGCTCGTGCTAACCGTATCATCATTTGTCGAACCCTCATTGTCTGCCTGTTCCTCCGGGGGTGCCGAAGGTTGGACAGATATTCGGGGTATCTCTTGTAGCAGTTGCACTGGAATAGGTATTCCCGTGGGGGGTGGAGAAAAATAATCATTGCCAAATCCAAGACGACCATTATTTGGATCTGAGGGGTTAATTGGATCTGAGGGGTTAAGTCGTGCTGTAGCAGCTGCAGCAATTCGTTTTTCTGCCTGATATTTTTTCAAACAATTTGTAACCTCCCTCCATGATCTCATTAATTTTTTGGCTGTTTTATCGTTATCTATTACTGCATTCCATAAGGTTTCTCCTAAATTCTTCCATTCCTCTACTTCGAATACAGTATCTGGATTCATAAAATACCCCTTTGTTTTCCCTAGAGATATTAAGCCTGCAAGGTCTTTCATAGGACCTACTCCCCGCTTTTCTAAAAAGCGTTGTAAAATCTCAAGTGCTACCTCCCGCTCCATTGCGCGCGCTTACGGACCCTCTTATGTTAGCCGGTCCGGACCCTCTTAAGTTAGCCGGTCATTAAAAAAAGGTGCAGCCTTACGTATCGCGAGTCAGGTAGTCTTCTTACTCGGCCGGCGAACCCCCTTTTTCGTTATCCGGGTTCAGGCGCGGATCGTAAGTACTGATGCAGTGTTGCCGATCTTCCGCCCCCTGGTCGCTGCTACCAGTGCTTCGCCGAGCTCGCCGTCCGGTGGAAACAGAGATTGGGGGTCCCTGTTCTTTTCTGTCCCTGTTCGGGCGCCACTTGCGACGGCGAGGGAAGCAAGCGGACGACTCAGTGTGAGTGATAAAGCAAGCTTCAACTTTATTCAAAATCAGCCCGGATTATATACCCTAACATTCAAAAGATGCTTTGTGCTTTATGCTTTATGCCTTAATGCTTTGTTACAACTTATACATGATTAGTTACTTAAAACTATTTGCTCTTTGTTAATTCATTATTGATTCATTGTCCGTTATTAATTCATTATTACAATATTGCTACTTCGAGTTTCATGTATCTTCTTGCAGGTATGTTACAGTTCAGCACTGAATACATTATTAGTTACTTAAACTATTTACTCTCTATTAATTCATTGTCTATTGTTAATTCATTATTGATTCAGTGTCCTTTGTTAATTCATTATTACTATACTGCTACTTTGAGTTGTATCTTTCTTGCAGGTATGTTACAGTTACAGCACTAAATAGTTACTTAAAACTATTTGCTCTTTATTGATTCATTGTCTATTGTTAATTCATTATTGATTCAATGTCCTTTGTTAATTCATTATTACTATACTGCTACTTTGAGTCTCATGTATCTTCTTGCAGGTATGTTACAGTTACAGCTGGGCTCAGTGCTCCATCCTGTTTCCTTGGGAAAGATTCACTTGTCCTTCAAAAGTTTCTTCTTAGAAATTCCTTCTTGTATGCCCTCTTGTTCTTTCAGTCCATATCTACACTCAGAGTTTAACAAGGTTTCCACTTTACACAATACGTGTCTCACAAAGCCTTTCTATTGAATCATGTCCTTGTTCACTTAACCATTCCTCAATCCATTTTTCAACATTCTCATATCCTTTTTCACTTAACCATTTCCCAACAGACAACCCTTAAACCACAGCCTGGATAAATGTCTAAGCAGATGGAAGAAACAAATAAAGTGGATTTGTCTTTATTCACTGCTCTAAAAACTCAACCCAAGCCTCTGAAACCAAAGTCCTGGCCACCTGGTAATAAGACTTTGGTAAGTCATGGGGACTGTAGGTCCAAGGTTTTCCCAGCTACCCATGGGACAATAAAATAAAATCTCTTTAAAACGGATACTAGTCACAGTTCCTCTGCTACAACAAGCCATCCTAGATAAGTCCCCTGGCCCTCCACTGGTCTCAAATGAAACTGCTAAGCCTGATGTATAGGCCAAGCTTGAAAGTGCTTCAGGACCTTGTAATAAGATTTGCCTGCACAGGACACCTTCCCTGTTCTGCAACCAGACCTGTCCCCGAAGCAGCACCAGTAAACACACTCATTAACCATCACAGGATACAGGAATGTCCTTTTCCAGAGCAATCCTGCTCAGGAAAGCACATAACTTAGCAGCCTTGCAGAGCATTTTCTTCGTGGACTGGATCCCACCATGCTCATGCCTCATCACATCAGAGCAAAGGGAAGGGCCAAGTAACCCAGGGAAGCCCTGCAGTGCCACCACCATCCAAGCCATCTGATCTAGGGTTTGTCAGCCTGTGCCATCCTAAGCTCTTGCGGCTTAGTGTGGTCTGTTAGGTGAAAACAGACGTCAGCTTTGAGTTGCCTCTTTCAGAGTTGGTCAGCAGGGATGGCGTCTGTGCTGTCTGGAAGGGCCTGATGGTCTGCACTGGGCCCCCTCAGCTCTAAGAGCAGAACCCAGCATCTGTGGGGAGCTGAGCACATCCAAAGCTCAAGGTGGCACTGTGGCAGTGAGGACACTCATCCGCTCACAGGGAGCATGTCAAAACTATCAGGATCAGGCCCTTCCTGAAGTGCCCAGCTCTGGAGACACAAAGAGCTGTAAGAAGCAGGGGGGCATTGCTGGGTGTTACCCTCGGGGCACATGCAGACAGAGTACGGCAGCCCCTACTAACTTGAGAAGCCTGCAGCGAGCACGCTGGTCGAAGGCAGTGTCCTCTGGGGGACCGCAGGCCAGAGCTTTCAGCTGCTCCAGGGCATGTTCCTCTAGCAGCATCTGCTCCATCTGCATCTGCAGACAAGGCTCCAACTGAAGAAATGAAAGACAGTGCCTGGTTAGCAAGGGTCCTTCCCAAGGTACAGGCTGGTCTCCTAAAGACGATCCCACCCTGCTCCTCTGGATGGGGTCCTCCTTGGGCTGTGAGCAACAAATACCCCAGTGAGGACCTGACCCTCCATCACGGAATACCATAAACTCAATCACCTGAGCATGGCCTTCAGAATCTCTCCCTGGGGCAGTCGGGAACCTGATAGCTATGGGAGGATACCTCCAGAGGTGGGCAGCCCCTGGGGCAGCACTGAGACAACGCAAGATCATGGCCAGCTGTGGGCAGGGAGGTCCCAAGTGCCAGCAGGACACTGGGAGCCTTGCTCTGGGCTGCAAGAGGACCAAATGACACAGAGGGAGGGTGGCATGTGCTAAGCAGGGCAGCAGCCATTCTCACCATGGTGCTGGAGCCGTCCGTGGGTGGCTCTGCAGCCACAGTTTCTCCCAGAACCACAGCTTCATCTCTCTGGCTGTCTTGTTCCATCTTCTCTTTTGCCCCCTTGAGGACCTTCTCATATTTTTCATTTCCTGAACGAAGAAAATACCCACAAAGAGCAGTGTGGGCGCAGCACCATTCCCATTAGAGCTTAAAGTCCCACTCGCCCAACATTGGCCTCTCCCAGGACCACACTACTTGAGCAACCTATTGAAAGCAGATGCTGTTGCTCCTCTATGAATCCTGATGTTCACTCCCGCTCAATTTTCCTCCTGACACAGAAGCATCTCATCCCCTGCAATGTCATGCAAATCCAACTCTGCCAAACCCCTTGTCTATTAATTAGCCTCTGTTAAAGCTTTCCCAAGCGTTTCTGTCCAGCCATCATCTTCCCAGGACTCCAACAGGCTCTAAAGGATGGGTCCTGGGGCAAAGCCCACAGGCTCATCTGCCGGAGACTCAGGAAGTATAAGAAGGTTGACTATTGGTCTGGCAGCCCTGAAACCTCCAGGCTTGGTGGAGTGGGTGTGAGCTGCCCTGGGGATGGAAGACGTGGAGCAGGTGGGGTGGGAACAGAGGACCTTCCTGGAGAACAGACAGGCAGTGCTCACCTTTGATATTCCTGGGGAGGTCCAAGGAGATCCTGGGAAAGTTACCCTCTCCTTTTAGGGAGATCTCTTCTGGCTCCAGGTGACCCACTTGCACCTGGAAAGTCCTGCAGAAGCCACCAGGTACTCCTGGCAGGTAGTAGACTTTCAGTGCTTGCTCCTTGCCAGCTCCAACATAACCCTGCAGGCACGGGAGAAGAGGGAGGGAATGCACCAAAGAGGGATTGGTGGAGGGCTGGCTCAGGTGACAGACATGCTGAGAAGAGAAGGCAGGTTCTCATACGTGAGAAAGTATCAGACAACATCACTTTCCAGCTTTCTTGTATCCAAAAGCTAAGGTCTCCTACACCAGGATGCGGCATGTCCTTTCAGAGGACTTGCCGGGATGCATTCCCCCCGGCACAGACCTTCAGACTGCCCTTTGCGCAGCACAAGTGCAGCTCAGCCCCTAACGGAGTCTCCCGTATGCAGCGAGAGTCAGGCTGAACAAACAGAAGCTTCTTTTTGAGCCACTGTGGAAGAAGGGTGAAGTACCCGCATGCTCTCAGCGGGGCCGGCAGCTCCTGTCACAGCACGGCAGTGGTTCCCAGGCAGCTGTTGAGGACAGCTGCGTAAGGTGACCCTCAGGAAAGCCGGCAGCATCTGGCTCCAGCGCCGCCACAACCAGAGAGCTCAACAGCCGGGCTCCACAGCAGCCAAAGCGCTCGTGCCTCCCACCAACACCTGCTGTGGGACAGCGGAGCCACCCGCCAGCTCAGGCCGCTCAGGGCTGCACTGGCTTGGCCCCCTGTCTCCAGCAGCGTCTGCTTATGGTCCTGCCTCTCCCACCAGCTCCTGGGAGTTCTCCTTTTCTTTTCCCATTTGTTTTCCCATCTTTTTTCCTATAGCGCCTCCTGGGCAGCCGGACATGAGGCCAGGCTTAAGCACTTGTGCCTCCTCCACACTCACCGCGCTGGGCAGGACCAGGGGCTCGCAGGGCCGCGGGCAGCCTGCAGTGGCCACGCTGGGGCTCAACACTGCATAGGTGAATCCCACCTTCCCACTGTTCCGCAGGGTGACCTCTGCTTCTGCAACTTTGTTAAACACCTGAAGAGAGCACAGAGGAACGGCGAGTTACAGACACAGGCCTGATGCTGGGAAATTCCTCTGCTTTCGCTGGGTTGAGAGCAAATGAACACAATGCAGGAGAGAAGCAGGGGCAGAGGAGATGGGGGCACTTGGCTCTCCTGGCTTAACCTGGGAAACCCACAGCCACAAGTGCCTCCTCGCCCTCCACAGGAACAGAGCTTTACCGCAGCACGCAGAGGAGCAACACCGACCACACGAAGATCAGGGATAAAAATCCAAGAGGATACAAGTCCTCTGCACTTCAAGGCACGCTCTAACAGCCCAAACAAAGCAGGCAGCATCAAGGAGTGGCAGAAAAGGCACCCACAGACAAGATTTGGAGAGCTCGCAGTGACAGCAAAAGGAGAGGGCACAACACGAACAGAGCCAGCAGCCACCGGTGAGGATTTTAACTGAAAATTAGTAAAACGTGGATTAGTCATGAATGTTCTCTCCAGCTGCAGTGACTGGGAAGCCCAAATTAACCTCCTCCCTGGATTATTTTGGTGATCAATCAAGAACATTGAAAAAGAACATCTCCTTGGACCTCAGACTTTAGGAGCAGATCAGTGTTTTGGGGGACCCATTCCTCCGGAGATGACCAACTTGAGGTAAGGAATTCCCAACTTTGGGAGTGGGAGGTTGGCCACTAAAAACCAGCTTGGATGCAGGATGTGTCACTCAAAGGTTGTAGTTCCAAGCCATACAGCCAACAAAGTAGCTGGGGAGGGGAGAGAGCCTTAGACCTAAGTGGGCAGCAACCCACCGGTGATGGTTTCAGGACTCCTGCCAAGACAAGTGTGTGGTTCCTGAAGGCCATAGTCAATCTCTGCATTGTCCAGGACGTAGTTGATAAGGGAAGCCTCCCCACTCAGTGCAACCTCGTAGGTGGGGCCTCCCTCCACCCTGCACAGAGCCATGACGCGGGCAACAATGTTTGCGTGGCCAAAGAAAGTGAACATGACCCGCTGGCTCTCACCCGGCAGCAGTACACCATGCAGAGGCAGGATGTTGAAAACCTGGAGACAAGGGAGGAGACACCGAGATGTCAAGCATCAAAATCGGGGCAGAAGAGCAGCCATGGCTTGGAGCAATGGACAGATATGGCCAGAGGGGCCTCTTCCTCAAGTGCAGGCAGAATCATCCTCATTTCGTCCTGCATCCACTACACTTTCCAGCAAAGGAACCATGTGATAAATCTTCTCCCATACTCACCAATTAATGCATTAATTAACACACTACCTTACAGTAACTTGGGAGGCCTCCTGGCAGCAATAAATTCTCTCTGCTGCAGAACCTGCCTTTGATAACACCCTTTGCTGCCTCTAGAGAAACACGAGACCTGGAGGTGAGAGCCCTCGGAGCCACAGGGTGGACTCCAGCCCAGCTCATCTGACTCCTGATGCTTTTCACTCTCTCTCTGATTTGCAGGCTGCTCTCTCTCAAGATGCTACAGCAAAGTCTACTGCAGAAATTTCCTATCAACCGCTTGGTTAGTGACAAGATGAATAACGCCCTCCGTATCTGCTACGCAGGTAACGTCCTTGGTCAGCCCTGTGACACGGCCCACACGGCGCCTCCAATGACCAGTTGCTTCAGCACTGCTGTGTGACATGCTTGGAGGGGCACGAAGCTGCACTTTGAGCAGCGCTGAGGGCCACCAGTGGGAGTGAGGGCTACGTAACTGCTGGCCACACCAGAAACGCAGAAGCGAGACTGATTCCCACCTACCTCCTCTATTCCCACGCTGATGGGCTCTGCCTGCGTGAACTGCCTCCGTTGCAGGCTCTGAGCCTCCTCAGTACCTTCCATCTTTGGAGCAGTGGATGGTAGTGGCTGGAAAACAAGGATCGTGGGCTGTGGCAAGCAGCTGCCTGGTCTGGGCAAGACTGCTCTGCTGCAAGTGACATCACCTCATCAAGCCAGGAACAGATAAGGTGGGACCTGGGTGCAAATCCAGTAGGGGTCTGTCCACACCTTCAGCTGAGTGTGGGTCCAAGCCCACCCACAGAGGAGCCACAGATGCCATCTGCACTTCCTACACACAAGATTCCCAGGCAATTTGGATGTACCCAGTACTCAGTCCCGGCAGAGATCTCAAGGACATTTTGCACGCTCGTACCAGCCTGGCTTCACTCACTCCTGCCCAAAGAGCACGCTAGGAACCCGATGCCAGGACAGGTTCGGTTCTCCGTGACAAGAAGAGAAACACATCTGCAAGGGAAATGTATTCAAACCAGGCAAGTAAGGTCTTTGAAAGCGCTTGAGATGACCATTCCATTTCAGACGGTGGTTAGGTTTCACCTCGTGCACCCATCAGTGCAGGACAGCTGAGGATCTCTGCTTGGACACTCCTCTCAAAAGGCACATTCCTGACGAAGGCAGCTGAGATGTTTTTTCTGTCTTGCAGCAGCTGAGTGCACATGTTTAACCTCAGAGGTGCCACCTTTCAAAAGGAAGCTTGTCCCTAGGCTTTGTGTTTCTCCCCTGCAGAAGCCCTGTGTCCAGTCGCTGGCCCTGCTACCAAGCACACTTGTGGCTGCAGAAGAAAATCTACCTTTGCTTCCAGGGAATCGTTGGCATCTGCTGGCTTTTGGAGAGTATCTCCTGCTGCTCCCAGGCCTTTGGCTGGCTCCTCTGCAGCCTCCTCCCTGGAGCTGCTCTCTGCAGATGCTGAGCCTTCCGACTGGGCTATGTTCTCCTGTGGTGGTTGCGGTGTGATGAAACACTGACTTGCAGGAGGGCTGAACCTGGAAAACAAATTAACTTTGATCACAGACCTGCAGCGGGAGGGAGAGAAGCTTGCACGAGCTGCTCCGCAGCAGGATGTGGCTCCTGGGTGGCACTGGAGCTCAGCAGTGGGTCTGAGCCAGCAGCTCCAAAACCAGGATGGAGCACGTCAACGCCTAGGGTTCCTGCCCAAGGACAATGCCGCTATAGTGGGGGTGCAGGAATCTGGCAACTGATTGCAACCAGAAACAGAAGACAGAGGGGTGGACACCTTGCGGAGAGGTAAAAAGCACAGCAGGAAAGGAAAAGAGACACAACTTGTGCAAGATGGTGAGACTGAGACATCAGAGGCAGATCCAGACAGATGAGCGACTACAGACCCACCGGAAAGTATCCTCCTGAAAGCACCCACATCCGTGGACCTTGCCTTCCCCACCCGGAGGGCCTTTGGGAAGGAATTCTGCAGCTGTGCTGGATGTTTATCCTGAATGTTTCTCCTGACACTTCCCCACAGCTGCAGGTCAGCACAAGCAAGTGGCGGTGATGGTTGCTTTCTCTAAGCGCTATCAGGCAGGAGCCACCATGGAGGCCGAGCGGCTGTGCCCTGGCCAGAGAGAGCCCAGCACCACTCAAGGGCACCTGCAGAGCCCAGCGGGGGACAACCTCGCACACGCCAGGCCACCAGCAACACAGAAAGATGCGTCAGGCAGCTCCAGGCAGAGACAGCCCATCAGCCCCTGGTAAGTGCCAAAGCAGCGGCGACCCATACTCTGGGGAAGGAAGCTTTGGTCACTTTTAACCAATACACCGCAGATCACGATAAGATCCAGCTCCCTGCTGCGCTGCAGCTGTTCCCTGGCTGCTAAACAACAGCTCCAACAGCACTTCATGCTAAAAGGGCAGCAGCTCTGCTGCAACGAGGTTATAACTTACGTGGCACTTACTGATGGCGTGATAACCTCCCCAGAGGTCCCAAAACCCAAACTGTCTGAAGACCAATTTGGCAAATGATTCAGCAGAGCAGCTCAGCAGCTCGTTTTGCCAACAGAGCTGAGTTTATACTTTGACCACCGTCTGCCAGTAAAAAGCATGGAGCTTAACATTTACAAACAGCCCCAGGTGACTCCGACTTCATTCCGTGCTTTTAACTGCAGCAGTGCTCATAGTAAGTCTATTGGTGTTTCTAATGCCACACGGAAGACACACTCAAACCACACCTGCTGTCACCGTCCCCACTTACAAGGGTTCCCCCAGAGTCAAACAAGGCAAACTTGTTGGAGCAACCTGGATGCCTCATTCCCAGCTGGCAATTTGGTGCCTGTAATGATATGATCCCAAATGCATATTTCTCTTCAGCTTTGTAGCTTTTTCTTTAAGGCTGGTTTTCATTTCTGGATTTAGAGGCTCTGCTCCGCCCCCCAGGAGGTCCCACCTGACTTGTCCTTCCTGCAGCCACATGCAGGAACAAGGCTTTGCCCGGGCGACCTTTCCTGCACAGGGATGGATGAACAGTGGCGCAGTTTCACAGGTGCAAACTCCCTCCACCAAGGGGCTGTTTACCTCAGGCTACAAAGGTCTGAGAAAGCAGCTTTCCCCACCAGCTTCCCTTCCCAGGGGAACTAGTACTGAGGCTACAGCAAAACAGCAGCAAGACACTGCAACAGCAGCACATCATACCAGTGGCAGTGCCCGAGTAGGTTTTTAGGATGAGATGACAACAAACGGGTTGGCAGGGAAGGAGAGGAGGTCTCCATAGATCTGCTTGTCCAGGTGCCTAAACGTGGCTTTAAAGCACCAGAGGTAAAGTGGGATTCTAGCTTCTGGGCTATGTGGAAAGCCTCCTTCCCAGCATCAAACTGGTGGAGATCACCTGCTCCCTAAGCATCTACACTGACCACAGCTGGGAAGCAATCTTTCCACAAGCAAAAGCTGAAAGCAATTTGTCAGATCCCAGGAAAACAGCCTTGGCCTTTGCAAAGAACAAGCAGGACATCAGGAAGAGGAACTTCAAGGAAGGAGCAAAGGTGCACATACCTCATCTGGCTCGCCGGGCCGTCTGTCAGGAACAACCAGCGGTACCGCACAGGAAGTGGGCTGCAGTTGCTCATCTCAGTATAACGCACTGCTTCAGTGTCATTCACGATGCAGCCAAAGTCCAGGGCTGTGGTCTGGATACGGAGACTCGGAAAGTAGACTTCTCTCCGAACAGAGACCTGCTCCTCATGAGGGTGCTCCAGAAACTGTATCTTCAGAACCTTCTCTACCTCCCTGCTAGTCAAACCTTCTTCACAAGCAGGATTAAATCTGATGGAGAGGTGACATTCCTCCCCTGCCTCCAGCTTCACAGGCTGCAAGGACATGAAGAGTATTAACCACTGTGTGATGAAGCCCCAACGCGTAATAACATAAAACGTGTAAATGCTCAAAGCGGGCCCTCCATGTGGGCTTCTCAGTTCATCCTTCATTTCCTTTACAGTGTGTGCCTGCCTGCAAGCACACTCATCTCTGAGACCATCTTAGGCTAATATCTCTGTGCTCTTCATCAGTACAAGAGGGAAAGAAATCTTGTTCTACGGAATTCTGGGCCTACAAGAGCTGTGGGCCAAACGCATAACCAAATCAGCACCCTGGAAACACAGGGCCTTTCGCCCTGACTCCACAGGAACTCCTTTACCCTCACGCTCAACACAAGCCCAGCGGCACTGCATCCTCACTCTTGCTGGGGCCAGTGACGGGCACAGCACAGAAGTGGTGGCTGTTCCTACAACACACGTTTAGAACAGACTGTCCCCAACACCCTCCACTAACAACAGGGCAGGTGCCAGGCTCCTCAGCCTTCTCGAAGGAAGACCTGCCCTCAAAGACACCAAGCAGCTCTTGCGGTTACCTCAAGACGGCTGCTGGAGCACTAGGACAGCTTCCAAGAGACACCTTTACCACATGGCTTGCCCAGACCCAGCAGCCTGCTCCCTTCTCTTCATGTATTACAGCCAAGATGTGTTTCCCCAGTTCAGATGATCTTATGTTTCCTTCAGCAGCTTCAAATCTAGTGTCTAAGACCAGGTTGTATGAGACAACGCTGAGTGGCAGGGGGCAGATTTTTTTTAGAGAAAGAGGCTTGTACTGAAGAGTCAGGACATCACCAGGTTGCTACAAGAAACGGAAGATGAGAGAAAACAACCTGAACTTCCCTTTCTGATGCATTTTCAATTTTTCGTCTCTATTTACTGTTTCTATTAGCTTGTACCCTTCTAGAAGTCTTTTTTCTTGATATATCAGATGCTTTTCATGGTTAGAAACTACAGCATCCCTTGGGGGAACAGGGAAACAGTCTCATCCACAGATGAGAGAACAGGACCCTGAATGGAGGCAGCTGCTTGAACAAGATGAAACACAGAAAGTGAACCCAGATCATCTGTCTGCGGTTTCTATCCTCTCTTGGGTAGAACGGCACAAGATGTTTTTCACTCCTATACAGCAGTTTCTTGAAACCTTATTGGCTTTTGTAGCCTCATCAAAAGCAGTGAAGCTGGTCAGACGAGACAAGCAAGCAGCGTGTAGTCCAAGGTGGAGAGCCTGTAGTAGCTGATGGTTAGTTTTGAACTTCTACATGCCTGCACAGCCAGCTAGAAACCTCGGCAGGCCAGCGGCAACGTGACTCCTGCTGCCCCTGCCACAGTCACAGCGGGTCAGTGGCTTCAAAGCTAAGCAAAGCAGAAGCTGTTTCTTCTTGTTTATGCACTGCTCTGGGCTTCCTGGATGGCTTCTCTAAATTAGAGAGCACTTGCAAAACTAGTTCTGAATATATTGGTATCAAACAGCTGCAGTGTTGTAGCACTCGATAAATCAGAGCGCACAACACCAAGCAGACCACAGGCAGACATCAGGAGTAGCTGAAAACCTTCTAATTAATCCTGAACTGCCTGCTCATGGGATATTGTGCTCCTCTGGTGTTGGAGAATGGCTCGAAGAACAAGGACATGGCTCTTTAAAAATGCTACGTTCAAGCAAGGCATAGGCCTGCACAATAGACCGAATGGAGGAGTACCGAGAAGCTGCACAATCATGGGGATAGCGCGAACTGGCAAGGACACTGCGGCCTTGACTAGCTCCATAAATAACCTTAGGGAACTAGCTGTAGAAAGAATGAGAAACTAGCTTAAGCTGAAACCGCAAGTAGCAGGACTCATGC